>NW_026290908.1:909377-931699 GCF_023373465.1 Oncorhynchus keta
AAGGGTGTTGAGCCTTCGTAAATGCATCAGTTATTCTGCTCACTGGCACATTCAGTGCTCTGATATCCGAGTATGTAGCCAGAGCGAATTTACGAACGCACCCTAAATCTATGATGTTAAAATGCCCATTTACTCTGTTCCATTTGATTGAGCAATCCACTGTCTCATCAGCCCTGGCAGGGAATTTATAAACTTGATCTCTACTGTAAAAATAATCTCGACATTTCCTCACATTTCTTTTAGACTAACATTTCGTTACAGCTGAGATTTGTGTACACCTTGCTGTCTATCTCTCCGATCTCCAGGTGTCCCTTAGTAATGAACGTGTAGGGAGTCGGGACAGACAGGCATGCAGCGTTTCTCTGCCAATTGAAATCACGACTGGGTCGCGTCCGTAGATACAGAACTAACAGACTGAACGACTGGGTAAAAGACGAACGACTTGGGTAGTAACCCTAGATTTGTGTCGGGACTATATCTTGTGGAATGATGCAATAGTATGAATAAATTAATGAAAATAACGTTTTTAATGAAAATGTGTCAATCTTTATTTGAATATGTTAGTAATCCCCTGAAGCCGGTGTTTGGAGTATGTATTGGCACGTTTGCCGGATCTCGACGTCTTCTTTTTTTTATTAATTTATTCATAATATTTCAT
This sequence comes from Oncorhynchus keta, assembly GCF_023373465.1. NCBI lineage: Eukaryota > Metazoa > Chordata > Actinopteri > Salmoniformes > Salmonidae > Oncorhynchus > Oncorhynchus keta. The sequence goes on from NW_026290908.1 coordinate 910,036, forward strand.
CCTTCGACAAGATATAGTCCCGACACAAATCTGGCCGGCAGCTCGTCCGTTCTATCGGTTCGGTTGCCAGAGACGCGACCCAGTCAATTCAGTATTTTTGTTCTGTATCTATGGACGCGACCAGTCGTTCGTTGTAAATGTTCGTAAATTTAATCTGGAGTGCCAGAGAGCGTTTATTGTGCGCTCTGGCGGTTCGTAAATTCCGAGTTTTGTCAGATTGCCCGTTTGTAAACTCTGAGCGTTTCGCTCTGGGAGCGTTCAGAGCGCACACTGGACGCTCTGGCCGAGGAGTGGCGTTGATCCTAGTGTTCTGACCCCACAACCGCTGTCAAGCACCCAAGATAACTAGCTAACGTTGGCTAACTTGCTAGCTATTTCCAGACACAATTGAGAGAACACCTCATACTCGCCCTAGCAGAACTGGTTAGGCTGTTTTCATAAGTAGGCACAGACAGCAGGCGTCATTTACATTATACATATTGAACATATTGACAATGTGTATCAGAGTATACAGTATAGTGTCTGTACTGTAAGATGGTGAGAACAGTGGAAGTGATGCAGATCTGTCATGTTGAGGTGAGCCTGATAATAATGATGTCCTTACCTGCTGGATGGTTGTAGAAAGGTCTCAGTTTAGCAGGTAGTTTGAGCTCGATCTTGTTAAGAATCCTGTGGTATGAAGCTCTAACTCCCACTAAAGCCATGTCAGGAGACTGGAGTTTTATTTCCTACTTTTGTTGAACTTGGTACCGACAGTTCAAAATAAATAAATAGTATGTGCTGTATTGTGGCTCTAGTACACCCTGTCATTGATTGTCTATAGTAACTAGAATACAGAATAGCCTGTATGAACCATTGGCAGAAAGCAGGCTCATCTACCCGTAGTGCCTAATCTATTATGTAGGAGTGTCACCTGAGGGGCGGTACCGAAATATAAACCCCGCCCCAAACCTACTGCCATTGGTAGAGAGAGTTAGCCCACACTGTGAGCCCACCCCATTTTGCAATTCCTAGAAAACAGGACCACGTTTTAGTTGCCAACTGTTGTCTACATGTCAGAGAGGCATGTTTGTTCAATATTACATATTTCTATCTGAACGTTCCAAAACGTTGTGTCGTACTGAATGCACCCCACATGTGATGTGGACTGTACATGGCAAAGACACAATGTAAACAATAAACTGAAGAAGCCACGTTTATCTTTTAACTTAGCTTATGATCAAGTTGGCCATTAATAACCTCATGCACATGAGAAGGGTTTCTTCAAGTCAGGAACAGTTTTATCCAAAATGTAGAATTTATTTTCAATAAATATATACATACCACAACGTCCTAAAATCAGACAAAGAGGTAAAAGACTAAAACAAAGTTTTACCGTTGAAAAATACAACATTAACCATCATCAGTCTCAAACATTCACCATCTTTAAAGTGTTGTGTGAATTTGTAAATGTGTCTGTTTCTTTGCCTAATCTTACCTTTTACTAATCTTTTACCATCGTCCTCACGCAGACGTGCTCTCATCCTCACATCATCACCTCATAATTATTCATTAACAGCATGAATTGTGCTTTGCAGAGGGAAGGGTGTTATTGAGTTGGACGATTCTGTGGTCTTTGAAGTCCTCAAAGATGAAATTGCATTTAATCAAGTTAATCAGATCCACTAGTTAGTTAGTGTCGCTAGATCTAAATAATCCAACAATGGCTTTATTTTTAGTTCAGCAGCCTCTGCTTCTTGTTGCTTCTTTACTTCCTGTTGGTACCTAGAAACACAGAGGGACAGGGTTAACCTCCGACCTTAACAAACCAAAATAAAGGTTCAAACAGACTAATCATAGGTCTCAGAGTGCAAAGACAAGTTGGCAGGCATGCTATCCTTTACATTCAGGAAGAGACCCTGGCGGACTTTATAAAAGTATCCGTATCTCTGATTTTAACGTGTAACCAAATGAAAGACAAGTAGTTCTAGAGTAACAGATTGTATGATATGGACTGGAGTCTAGTGATCACACAGAAACAAATACAACTTTTAGGGCCGGTTAGCTAATTCTGACAAATGTGCTTTCCAAAGCAGTAGACACCACAGACTTATTCAGTGTTGTATCCATAGAGGCAGAACAGTATCTACATCTCTGTGGTTATATCACTCAGTTGACAGGGAAAACACAAGGGCAGAAGGCTTGGCATATAATGTGCCTGGTTTAAACCACAACAAAGAAGGCAAAGCCCAAGGACAATGTCACAAGCTGTCATAAATGTGTGACCAAGCACACTTTGCCCTTCAGAGCGGTACCGTGTATTTAACAAGCCTGTTGTCAGACAATGACTGACATACGGTACATTGACAAATGATTATGATTTCCCCCCCTAATATGGTTGGATTGAATAGGGCACAAGTTGGTGTGTAGCTCTGTATCTAACTGTCTGTTCCACTCACATCCAGATTCTAAAGAGTTGGGTGGCTCCTGACGCACCAAGAAAACAGTTGCAACAAAACAGAAACCAATTCTTGGGAATGATGACCAGGGACCATCTGGACCAAATAACACCTGTAAAATAGTGGAGAGACAGGGAAAGGGACAGGTAAAGGGACAGGTAAAGTTGGAGCCTCTGAATGTTGTTTCTGCTTCAGAAATGTGTTACTGTTGCATAATGCGTATAAAATCCAATATTTGCTTTTCCTACTTTTTTCATAATTTTGAGGGCAAAGAGTACAGTGCCTTGCGAAAGTATTCGGCCCCCTTGAACTTTGCGACCTTTTGCCACATTTCAGGCTTCAAACATAAAGATATAAAACTGTATGTTTTTGTGAAGAATCAACAACAAGTGGGACACAATCATGAAGTGGAACGACATTTATTGGATATTTCAAACTTTTTTAACAAATCAAAAACTGAAAAATTGGGCGTGCAAAATTATTCAGCCCCCTTAAGTTAATACTTTGTAGCGCCACCTTTTGCTGCGATTACAGCTGTAAGTCGCTTGGGGTATGTCTCTATTAGTTTTGCACATCGAGAGACTGAAATTGTTTCCCATTCCTCCTTGCAAAACAGCTCGAGCTCAGTGAGGTTGGATGGAGAGCATTTGTGAACAGCAGTTTTCAGTTCTTTCCACAGATTCTCGATTGGATTCAGGTCAGGACTTTGACTTGGCCATTCTAACACCTGGATATGTTTATTTTTGAACCATTCAATTGTAGATTTTGCTTTATGTTTTGGATCATTGTCTTGTTGGAAGACAAATCTCCGTCCCAGTCTCAGGTCTTTTGCAGACTCCATCAGGTTTTCTTCCAGAATGGTCCTGTATTTGGCTCCATCCATCTTCCCATCAATTTGAACCATCTTCCCTGTCCCTGCTGAAAAAAAGCAGGCCCAAACCATGATGCTGCCACCACCATGTTTGACAGTGGGGATGGTGTGTTCAGGGTGATGAGCTGTGTTGCTTTTACGCCAAACATAACATTTTGCATTGTTGCCAAAAAGTTCAATTTTGGTTTCATCTGACCAGAGCACCTTCTTCCACATGTTTGGTGTGTCTCCCAGGTGGCTTGTGGCAAACTTTAAACAACACTTTTTATGGATATCTTTAAGAAATGGCTTTCTTCTTGCCACTCTTCCATAAAGGACAGATTTGTGCAATATACGACTGATTGTTGTCCTATGGACAGAGTCTCCCACCTCAGCTGTAGATCTCTGCAGTTCATCCAGAGTGATCATGGGCCTCTTGGCTGCATCTCTGATCAGTCTTCTCCTTGTATGAGCTGAAAGTTTAGAGGGACGGCCAGGTCTTGGTAAATTTGCAGTGGTCTGATACCCCTTCCATTTCAATATTATTGCTTGCACAGTGCTCCTTGGGATGTTTAAAGCTTGGGAAATATTTTTGTATCCAAATCCGGCTTTAAACTTCTTCACAACAGTATCTCGGACCTGCCTGGTGTGTTCCTTGTTGTTCATGATGCTCTCTGCGCTTTTAACGGACCTCTGAGACTATCACAGTGCAGGTGCATTTATACGGAGACTTGATTACACAAAGGTGGATTGTATTTATCATCATTAGTCATTTAGGTCAACATTGGATCATTCAGAGATCCTCACTGAACTTCTGGAGAGAGTTTGCTGCACTGAAAGTAAAGGGGCTGAATAATTTTGCACGCCCAATTTTTTGATTTGTTAAAAAAGTTTGAAATATCCAATAAATGTCGTTCCACTTCAGGTTTGTGTCCCACTTGTTGTTGATTCTTCACAAAAAAATACAGTTTTATATCTTTATGTTTGAAGCCTGAAATTTGGCAAAAGGTCGCAAAGTTCAAGGGGGCCGAATACTTTCGCAAGGCACTGTATGTCAGTGTTGTATGTGGGGGTACCGGCTAGGAGACATCTGACCAGGATCAGGGCTAGTCAGTGTTGTATGTGGGGGTACCGGCTAGGAGACATCTGACCAGGATCAGGGCTAGTCAGTGTTGTATGTGGAGGTACCGGCTAGGAGACATCTGACCAGGATCAGGGCTAGTCAGTGTTGTATGTGGAGGTACCGGCGAGACATCTGACCAGGATCAGGGCTAGTCAGTGTTGTATGTGGGGGTACCGGCTAGGAGACATCTGACCAGGATCAGGGCTAGTCAGTGTTGTATGTGGGGTACCGGCTAGGAGACATCTGACCAGGATCAGGGCTAGTCAGTGTTGTATGTGGGGGTACCGGCTAGGAGACATCTGACCAGGATCAGGGCTAGTCAGTGTTGTATGCTGGGGGTACCGGCTAGGAGACATCTGACCAGGATCAGGGCTAGTCAGTGTTGTATGTGGGGGTACCGGCTAGGAGACATCTGGACCAGTGTTGTATGTGGGGGACCGGCTAGGAGACATCTGACCAGGATCAGGGCTAGTCAGTGTTGTATGTGGGGGTACCGGCTAGGAGACATCTGACCAGGATCAGGGCTAGTCAGTGTTGTATGTGGGGGTACCGGCTAGGAGACATCTGACCAGGATCAGGGCTAGTCAGTGTTGTATGTGGGGGTACCGGCTAGGAGACATCTGACCAGGATCAGGGCTAGTCAGTGTTGTAGTGTTGTATGTGGGGTACCGGCTAGGAGACATCTGACCAGGATCAGGGCTAGTCAGTGTTGTATGTGGGGGTACCGGCTAGGAGACATCTGACCAGGATCAGGGCTAGTCAGTGTTGTATGTGGGGGTACCGGCTAGGAGACATCTGACCAGGATCAGGGCTAGTCAGTGTTGTATGTGGGGGTACCGGCTAGGAGACATCTGACCAGGATCAGGGCTAGTCAGTGTTGTATGTGGGGTACCGGCTAGGAGACATCTGACCAGGATCAGGCTAGTCAGCTAGGAGACATCTGACCAGGATCAGGGCTAGTCAGTGTTGTATGTGGGGGTACCGGCTAGGAGACATCTGACCAGGATCAGGGCTAGTCAGTGTTGTATGTGGGGGTACCGGCTAGGAGACATCTGACCAGGATCAGGGCTAGTCAGTGTTGTATGTGGGGGTACCGGCTAGGAGACATCTGACCAGGATCAGGGCTAGTCAGTGTTGTATGTAGGGAGACATCTGACCAGGATCAGGGGGGACATCTGACCAGGATCAGGGTACCGGCTAGGAGACATCTGACCAGGATCAGGGCTAGTCAGTGTTGTATGTGGGGGTACCGGCTAGGAGACATCTGACCAGGATCAGGGCTAGTCAGTGTTGTATGTGGGGGTACCGGCTAGGAGACATCTGACCAGGATCAGGGCTAGTCAGTGTTGTATGTGGGGGTACCGGCTAGGAGACATCTGACCAGGATCAGGGCTAGTCAGTGTTGTATGTGGGGGTACCGGCTAGGAGACATCTGACCAGGATCAGGGCTAGTCAGTGTTGTATGTGGGGGTACCGGCTAGGAGACATCTGACCAGGATCAGGGCTAGTCAGTGTTGTATGTGGGGGTACCGGCTAGGAGACATCTGACCAGGATCAGGGCTAGTCAGTGTTGTATGTGGGGGTACCGGCTAGGAGACATCTGACCAGGATCAGGGCTAGTCAGTGTTGTATGTGGGGGTACCGGCTAGGAGACATCTGACCAGGATCAGGGCTAGTCAGTGTTGTATGTGGGGGTACCGGCTAGGAGACATCTGACCAGGATCAGGGCTAGTCAGTGTTGTATGTGGGGGTACCGGCTAGGAGACATCTGACCAGGATCAGGGCTAGTCAGTGTTGTATGTGGGGTACCGGCTAGGAGACATCTGACCAGGATCAGGGCTAGTCAGTGTTGTATGTGGGGGTACCGGCTAGGAGACATCTGACCAGGATCAGGGCTAGTCAGTGTTGTATGTGGGGGTACCGGCTAGGAGACATCTGACCAGGATCAGGACTATCTCTGGTGAGACTTGGTGGTCGGCCAGCCCAAGTAGGTTATTGTTGGCTCAAGTGATGGTGACCAAAATAAATATTTACATAAAGGAAAATACAAAGGCATGCCCAAAAGATGCCCAGAGTAACACCTGGCTAGCACAGCCCAGCACCTGACCCGGTAGCTGCTGCCACCTAGGGATGGGTTTGCCCTGTGCACTACCTAACTCCATACCTTAACACAAATCAACAGCTCATGACATCACGTTGTGGAAAACGTCCGGTAGTGGTTTGTAACTAGCCGTATCCGAGGACCAAAACACGATTATCATCTCTAATTGAAAATAGTCTGAGATAGAGTAGTCTCAAACATGCACGGGTCATCTTGTGTAATTTAAGGACAGTGCTATCACACAGGGACATACCGTTACAGTCCTTGTTAAGAGTCAGTGGGGCTTTTACAAAGCAGCAATGGAAAACCCATGATGCAGGGGCAGGTGTGAAAGTTCCATGCCATCATGTCTGAATCCATGCCAGTAATTCTATCAGTGAACAGTTCATCTGAAGGGTCATCAAGCTACACACACTCTCGCATGCACTCATGCACACACTCGCACACACACGTGCATGTACACACTCGCACGCACACATTCACACACTCGCACACAAACGCACAGGCACACACCCAACACACACACACAAACACACACTTCCTGTCCTCTCTGTCCTCATTGCTCCATTACCTGTAGTCATGAGTACTCCAGACTGAGAGAGACTCAGTTTATCAGCCGGTCGGGTCATATCAGCCAGACCCGCAAAAACAAGACCCTGTAGAAAGACACAGAGAGACAGAGAGAGAGACATAGAGAAACAGAGAGAGAGAGACAGAGAGAGAGACATAGAGAAACAGAGAGAGAGACAGAGAGAGAGACATAGAGAAACAGAGAGAGAGAGAGAGAGACATAGAGAAACAGAGAGAGAGAGAGAGAGAGAGAGAGAGAGACATAGAGAGAGACATAGAGAAACAGAGAGAGAGAGAGACAGAGAGACACAGAGACAGAGAGAAACAGAGAGAGAGACAGAGACAGAGAGAGAGACATAGAGAAACAGAGAGAGAGAGAGAGAGACATAGAGAGAGACATAGAGAAACAGAGAGAGAGAGAGAGACAGAGAGGTGGGTGGGGGGGTCACACAACCATGCATATGTGTACTACATCATAGGACCATTATATAACACCGTTTGGAGGGTCAAAGAGTGGAACATTAACTGTATGGAATATTAAGATTAGACAGAGGCAGAATACAGGAGCTTATAAAATGTGACTTCATTCTCTAGAAGCGACCTCAATCAGTTCACATGACAGAAAGGAATATGTAGACACAGGTCAGGCATTACCAATGCATTATTATTCACTCCCATTTACACTCTTACATGCAATTGCTTCTTATGAGTTTCTGCATGCTGCCTCTGTGCAGTCTTAATTTACCGTGTGGCTCAGTTGACAGAGCATGCCGTTGCAACGCCACGGTTGTGGGTTCGATTCCCATGAGGGACCAGTACAAAACTGTATGCACTCAGTATAAGAGTGTCTGCTCAATGAACAAAATGTTAAACTCTCAGAACCCTCTAAACACTCTCTAGAACCCTCTAAACACTCTCAGTGCCCTCTGAACCCTCTAAAAACTCTCTGAACCCTCTAAACTGCTTCGCTGCAAATCTTTTAACACTTACCCATTTACACACTGGTGCCCAGAAGAAAACTGTCTTTGGACCTACAGACGAAACAAAACATGGTTTAATTATTAAGGTTAATTATTATAAGGTTAGCAATGACAGTTGTGTTGAATACATAACGTTACAGTGATTTATGTGACATTTAGTTTTGTGCAAAATGTTGGTTGATTCCACAATAAAATGATATGCCAATTGAACCAGTAGGCCTCAGGCTTTCTGTGAAGTGACAGAAGTTGTCAAGCATTAAACTTTGCAACCTGATTCCTGGTAGTAAACGTTTTAAGATGAGGTGACATTGAAAGTGACTGGTTAAATCCCTTCCTAGATAATTCCACCTGTTGTCATTCTCGTGCCCTCAGCTTGTCTCTGTCCTCCTTCCACTGCCTGTACATCAATGCCTTGCCAATTGAAAACTTGCCAAGGGCGATGATTTATTGAAGAGTGCCAGCATGTAGTGGCATGCACATCATTTAGTTACACACCTATTGTCCATTCATATGCTTCCCTTCTCTTGTCTATTTGACAGCTAGACTGGTTGTTTTATCAACTATACGTTTTTATTAATGTGTTGTGTTTTTACATCTCATACTGACTTCCCTCTGCTTTAACATGGTGCCAACCTATTTTGATATTAACAACATCCCATGAACCCGGAACGGAGAACCCCTGCTTGAAACAACCTTCTGTGTACCACTCCTGTATAGCTCAGAGATCAGCCCTAACTCCTAGGGATGGACTGGGACCAGAAATCGTCCCAAGCATTTCTAACACACAGGACCATTTTTTCCCTTGAGACCCCAGATATTAGCCAAATAATTATAATTTTGGCAAAACCCACAATTTTGACAGGCCCACCAGGCTAAAGATGGACCAGCCCATCTGGCATTTGCCAGAATTGCCCCATGACCAATCCGTCTCTGTTATCTCCCCAGGGCTGGAAGAAGAGCCCTGTGTACTAGCTCATCAACGATCAGATAGTTTGCATGTGACAGACAGACTGGGCAGCATCAAGACTGTTTGTCCTCATAAACCTCAAAGTTATAATCAGCTACACGCCTCGTGTCACATTGAAACAATTCCAACTCTACGATAATAAAACTGTGTTTGCTCCATTGACGATGACCCCGTCAGAGGTCACTCGTGACCAGGGGTCCATTCACCAACCCCAATACACTGCTACTGTAAGTTTGCTCATTCTTTTGTCCATGAAATAATGTACTTCATAAGGGTGAGGTTAGTGACAGTCACAGTCCCACTATATTCAACATCACTCTTATTTACCAAATAGAAGAGTAGAAAACATCCAGAGGTGATAGTGATAAATTATCGCATCTCATTTTCTAAATATTGAGAAAGTGTATTCTGAAGATGGGGAGACTTTTAGACATGAATCAATAGACAACAGGGAGGAGACATGAACCAATAGACACCATGAGGAGAGTGATACAGAGACAGCCAGGTTAGTAGGACCTGATGCTGTAATATTGATCATGTCCTTACCTGCAGGATGGTTGTAAATGGGTCTCAGTTTACCAGGTAGTAGAAACTCTATCTGGTTAAGAATCCTGTGGTATGAAGCTCTAACTCCCACTAAAGCCATGTCTGGTGACTGTTGAAACTTGGCACCAACAGTTTAGAATCAAATAAATATGCGACGCGCTTTACTGTACCACCGGTACACCCTGTCGTTGGGCTTGAACGGATCAGACAGAATAGATTGTGTGAACCATTAGCTGACAGCAGGCATGGCTGTCCTCTATGATGCTTACTGGATGGAATCATCTATTATTGGGGAGGGGGGGTTGTACTGAACGTTAACTCCGCCCCACAACCACTGCCATTGGTAGGGAACAGTAAACCTATCCTACTTCACTTTCCAAGAATTACACACGCGATTGGAAATGGTACAATGTAAAAAATGAACTGAAGCCAGACACTGACTCTTGGACACTTTCAAATGACATGAACCACATTATCAGCTGACACAATGGATTTAACACAGGTAGGAAGATGCGGTTTTTGTCTGATGAAACTAGAATCTATGGTTATTATTATAATATTATAATAAGGTTATTATATAAATACTGTGGCACTTTGAGATTGTTTTTCAACGAAAAGCACTTTATAAATTCAATGTATTATTATTATTATTATTATCGAGGCACTAATTTATACCATAATAATTTGTCATTGACCAAAACTAACACATACTTACACAGGCTAATGCACAAGCCGATCATCACAAAGAGTTCAATAATATATTTAGGGCTCAAAACAGGAGGGACATGGAGTTTGGGGGGCTAATCTGGGCCTGCGCAGTGCTCACGCCCCCTGGCTACATACCATCTGCACGACCTTCTTCATGAGAGACCAACGTGAAACTTTTCAGTGTTCTATAGATTTGTTCATCCGAGAAAGTCTGCCAGACGACGATACAGAATTTAAACAATTGTAGCGACTGAACTAAGACAGAAGAGGAGTCCAGAACAAATTATTTTGTAGCCTAAATTGTAAGACACCATGACTTCGATATTTCAGTAATACTTACATAAAGTGTGTTGTTTGTAAGGCTGACGGGGTTTCGACACCATGCCCTGTACCAACAATCTCATTTGGGATATTAGGAAACGCACCATCGGTTCCAACAAAATAAACAACTTTACAAGGAGTAACTATTTAGGTGAGACAAACGTTTTCATTAAATATGTTATGTACAAATGGTCTAAATACTACTTTATTGTCATTGTATTGTATGTGTCAGTGTGTTAGTAACATGTTTTACAACAGCCTACTGCCTTGCGCTAGGAATTGATCTAAGACAGACTATTCTTTTATTAGCAGTGTTTTATATCAATTCATACTTTACAAAGACTACTTATTGTATTTAAACATTTGTGTAATAATTTTGTTAAAGGGACTACCTTATGGGATACCTAAAACTGTTCTTATGGTATAATGATTTCCTATAGGAAGAAAAGAGTTTGTTCAAAGGCTGAAACTTGAAGCCACTCTTGATGTACATGAGGGCTCTGTAAGTACCAACATGCCTTACTGAAGTGATTTACAGTGTAAGTGCAGTGTGACAATTGCATGATATCATCCTGTGTTTTAAAACTGTTATTGTTTTTCATGACAGGTCAATACGATATGCTGGAACGACACAGGAGAATACATCTTATCTGGATCAGATGATGACAAATTGGTCATCACGAACCCATATAGCCGGAAAGTAAGAAGCAACTTTTTTGTGCCAAAACATTGTTTATGATCAAGGCACCGTAAAGCACATGCTTCAACCTGTTGACGCAGAAGAGACAGAGAGACAATATATGTGCCAATATAAAGTCCCCCGCTATTTTTCCACTCTCCAGGTCAAGGCATCCATTACATCATGGCATCGATCCAATATCTTCAGTGCCAAGTTCCTGCCCCAAACCAACGACAGAATGATCGTGTCTGCAGCAGCCGACGGCAAGATCTTCCTCACCAACGTAGAGAGGGGTTCCAACATGGACCCTGTGTTGCAGTACCACTGTCATAACGGTGCCGCCTACGAGGTGAGGGGGGCGTCTGTGTTACCAGCATTTCAATCTTATCACCAACGTAGAGAGGGGTTCCAACATGGACCCTGTGTTGCAGTACCACTGTCATAACGGTGCCGCCTACGAGGTGAGGGGGGCGTCTGTGTTACCAGCATTTCAATCTTATCACCAACGTAGAGAGGGGTTCCAACATGGACCCTGTGTTGCAGTACCACTGTCATAACGGTGCCGCCTACGAGGTGAGGGGGGCGTCTGTGTTACCAGCATTTCAATCTTATCACCAACGTAGAGAGGGGTTCCACCATGGACCCTGTGTTGCAGTACCACTGTCATAACGGTGCCGCCTACGAGGTGAGGGGGGCGTCTGTGTTACCAGCATTTCAATCTTATCACCAACGTAGAGAGGGGTTCCACCATGGACCCTGTGTTGCAGTACCACTGTCATAACGGTGCCGCCTACGAGGTGAGGGGGGCGTCTGTGTTACCAGCATTTCAATCTTATCACCAACGTAGAGAGGGGTTCCAACATGGACCCTGTGTTGCAGTACCACTGTCATAACGGAGCCGCCTACGAGGTGAGGGGGGGCGTCTGTGTTACCAGCATTTCAATCTTATCACCAACGTAGAGAGGGGTTCCAACATGGACCCTGTGTTGCAGTACCACTGTCATAACGGTGCCGCCTACGAGGTGAGGGGGGCGTCTGTGTTACCAGCATTTCAATCTTATCACCAACGGAGAGAGGGGTTCCACCATGGACCCTGTGTTGCAGTACCACTGTCATAACGGAGCCGCCTACGAGGTGAGGGGGGCGTCTGTGTTACCAGCATTTCAATCTTATCACCAACGTAGAGAGGGGTTCCAACATGGACCCTGTGTTGCAGTACCACTGTCATAACGGAGCCGCCTACGAGGTGAGGGGGGCGTCTGTGTTACCAGCATTTCAATCTTATCACCATTGGAGAGAGGGGTTCCAACATGGACCCTGTGTTGCAGTACCACTGTCATAACGGTGCCGCCTACGAGGTGAGGGGGGCGTCTGTGTTACCAGCATTTCAATCTTATCACCAACGTAGAGAGGGGTTCCAACATGGACCCTGTGTTGCAGTACCACTGTCATAACGGTGCCGCCTACGAGGTGAGGGGGGCGTCTGTGTTACCAGCATTTCAATCTTATTGCCATCGGAGAGAGGGGTTCCAACATGGACCCTGTGTTGCAGTACCACTGTCATAACGGTGCCGCCTACGAGGTGAGGGGGGCGTCTGTGTTACCAGCATTTCAATCTTATTGCCATCGGAGAGAGGGGTTCCAACATGGACCCTGTGTTGCAGTACCACTGTCATAACGGTGCCGCCTACGAGGTGAGGGGGGCGTCTGTGTTACCAGCATTTCAATCTTATTGCCATCGGAGAGAGGGGTTCCAACATGGACCCTGTGTTGCAGTACCACTGTCATAACGGTGCCGCCTACGAGGTGAGGGGGGCGTCTGTGTTACCAGCATTTCAATCTTATTGCCATCGGAGAGAGGGGTTCCAACATGGACCCTGTGTTGCAGTACCACTGTCACGGTGCCGCCTACGAGGTGAGGGGGCGTCTGTGTTACCAGCATTTCAATCTTATCACGGAGAGAGGGGTTCCAACATGGACCCTGTGTTGCAGTACCACTGTCATAACGGTGCCGCCTACGAGGTGAGGGGGGCGTCTGTGTTACCAGCATTTCAACGGTCTTAGGGGGCGTCTGTGTTACCAGCATTTCAATCTTATTGCCATCGGAGAGAGGGGTTCCAACATGGACCCTGTGTTGCAGTACCACTGTCATAACGGTGCCGCCTACGAGGTGAGGGGGCGTCTGTGTTACCAGCATTTCAATCTTATTGCCATCGGAGAGAGGGGTTCCAACATGGACCCTGTGTTGCAGTACCACTGTCATAACGGTGCCGCCTACGGACCCTGTGTTGCAGTACCACTGTCATTTCAATCTTATTGCCATCGGAGAGAGGGGTTCCAACATGGACCCTGTGTTGCAGTACCACTGTCATAACGGTGCCGACGAGGTGAGGGGGCGTCTGTGTTACCAGCATTTCAATCTTATTGCCATCGGAGAGAGGGGTTCCAACATGGACCCTGTGTTGCAGTACCACTGTCATAACGGTGCCGCCTACGAGGTGAGGGGGGCGTCTGTGTTACCAGCATTTCAATCTTATTGCCATCGGAGAGAGGGGTTCCAACATGGACCCTGTGTTGCAGTACCACTGTCATAACGGTGCCGCCTACGAGGTGAGGGGGGCGTCTGTGTTACCAGCATTTCAATCTTATTGCCATCGGAGAGAGGGGTTCCAACATGGACCCTGTGTTGCAGTACCACTGTCATAACGGTGCCGCCTACGAGGTGAGGGGGGCGTCTGTGTTACCAGCATTTCAATCTTATCGCCATCGGAGTGTAATTCAATAAAGACAGTTGATTAATATATCCAATCTATCACATCTCCATCTCCATCACATTTACCTCAAAGTATGTTATTGCTGTGGAAGGTAGGAATGGTATGTGGACCATAAATACGTCCTTGGTGTGTTGCTGCAGTGAAAGTCATCTATTCTAAAGCCCCCTGTCTATCAGTAGACAGGAATTCTAATTCTGTTCGACGGCCCAATCAGAGCAGGTTCTGGATCTATTCTAAAGCCCCTGTCTATCAGTAGACAGGAATTCTAATTCTGTTCGACGGCCCAATCAGAGCAGGTTCTGGATCTATTCTAAAGCCCCCTGTCTATCAGTAGACAGGAATTCTAATTCTGTTCAATGGCCCAATCAGAGCAGGTTCTGGATCTATTCTAAAGCCCCTGTCTATCAGTAGACAGGAATTCTAATTCTGTTCGACGGCCCAATCAGAGCAGGTTCTGGATCTATTGTAAAACCTGTCTATTTCTATTGGTAGATATTGACGGTACCTAGTGACCCTCATTCTTTCCTGTCCTGTGGAGAGGATGGAACAATCCGGTGGTTTGATGTCCGAGTTTCTCCTGGCTGCTGGCAAACTAACTGTAAAAAGGTAGGTTTGCGTTATGATAGTACAGCTAAACTCTATTACAGGCAAATGAACAATTCTTATGTAACTATGATGTTATTACTACAGTTTTATTGTGTAGTTACATATGTATAAATACAACTTGTTTTTACTAACGACTTTTCGCCACCATGTTTACCAGCAGTTTTACCTACTACTCAAACAACCGATGTCAGAGTTCCCTTAAATGAAGATATCTTGAACTTTCTTTTTTACCAGGACATCCTGATTGACTGTCGGCGAGCAGTAACATCCATAGCCATATCCCCTGTGGAATCCTTCTATCTGGCTACTGGCTGCTCTGACAGCTCAGTCCGTATCTATGACAGGAGAATGCTGGGTACCATAGCAACAGGTATGCACAACCTCAACGGCGGCTACAGGTAGCCTAGCGTTTAGAGCGTTTGGCCAGTAACAGAAAGGTTTCTAGTTTGAATCCAGAGCTGATAAGATAAAACATTTGTTGACGTGGTCTTGAGCAAGGTACTTAACCCTAATAGCTCCAGGGTCGCTGTTGATAATGGCAGTCCCTGGCTGTGACCACTCTGAGGGTGTCTCAGGGGGACTTGGGATATGCTAAAAACACATTTCCAATTGACACGTGTAGAATGTACATGTGTGAAACAGGACAAATATAATCAAGCACCGACCAGATAATAATAATTATTATTATTAATTCAAGGCAATCAGATAACTAAAAATGAACTAATAATTCTATCAATGTCAGTAGTCTTGAAGGAATCCCACTACCACAGTACATAACATAGTTAATCACTGTTTGTTTGTCTTTGGGCTCAGTGGTGAGAATAACATTTTCTGAAGGTCTGTATGGAAAATAATCATTTCCTATATACATCTCATCCATTCTGCAGGTTTCCAGACAGGAAGCGGGGTGGCAGGAATGTGTGCGAGGTTTGTACCGAGGCACCTGGTCAACAAGTCATGTCGCGTGACCTCATTGGCCTACAGTAGGGACGGCAGGGAGGTGCTAGCCAGCTATGCCTCAGACTATCTCTACCTGTTTGACCCTAAAGATGACAAGGGACGCGAGCTGAAGGGACCGTCACAGGATAACAAGGTGAGAACATACCTCTCACTTACTGTGTATCACAGTACGAAAGACTGGATTCAATTATTTGAATGTAGTTTGTGTTTACACAACATCTGTGCGCTCACGCCAGTTTCTGGAAGCTTCTACCACATGACATGCTGTGTGTGTGTGTGTGTGTGTGTGTGTGTGTGTGTGTGTGTTGACAAGAGGGGGTGATGTGTTGTCCCATCTCTGGGCTATTTTTGCCTCACCAGTAGATAACGGTCTGCTGTCTGAATCTGTTCTAGGAAAGACATTTGAGCTGTGTTCTCACACACACAGCTGCTGAACACATACGCCAGAGGGCTTCTGGGTAATCTGCAGAGTGAGGCAGCATATTTTGTACAGAACTCGATACATACAACACCGGGTAACGTCACCGTTCCTGTACAAACACCACGGAACTAGTGTAACCTATGTGCACTAAGATAAACCTCCCTGTCCCCCCTGGTATCGCCTGCCAGAGCCTAAGACACCTGGCAGTGAGGGCCGGGAATGTGAGCCCCCAGTGGAGGGAAGAGGAGGGGAGTGGGGGTCTCAGCCATAGGGAAAGGGTGGGTATTTTGGTCAGGCCTGTGCCCGTGCTCTGCTGTGAGTGGTGAAATGTCACTGTGCTTCTCTCCTAGCAGAAGGAGACTCAGCAGAAGCGTCTGCGTCTGAGAGGAGACTGGTCAGACACTGGACCCCTGTCACGGCCAGAGAGCGAGAGGGAGAGGGACGGTAAGAGAAGCTCCTCGCCCCACTATGTCCCCACTCACCTAAACACACAGCTGACACAACACGTGTGCTATCGATGACAGAAGTGCACTCTCACTTGGTCCTATTGCTCCCAGGTGGTGCAGTGGTCTAAGAGAAGAATTTGTTCTTAACTGACTTGCCTAGTTAAATAAAGGTTACATTAAAAAATATATATATATTGCATGGATTAACACAATACAATTATACATAAGCATGATATTATTAGATTATGTAAACTTTCACATCACTGTCTATGAGTAATATGATGGATTTTGAACCCTCTTCCTCCTGTAGGAGAGTCCAGGCCTGGAGTGTCTCTGATGCAGAGGATGTCAGATATGTTGTCACGCTGGTTTGAGGACGCCAGCGAGGCCCAGAACAACAGAGGAGCCCGTCCACAGCCACGATCCAGGGTAGACTCTGCAGCAGCTCCACAAGGTAGTGGGCTTCACCAGGAGGCTGTGGTGCTAGGGAATCCAGCCCCGTCTCAACCAACATCAACAGCCAGCTTCTCCTCCTCCATGGAGAGCCCGAGGAGCCGTAGGAGTGGCATGGGGACAGGAAGTCTCCAAGCATCTCCTGGGGAACCAGTCCTGAGTCTGACATACAGCGACCAGGGCACCACCAGCAGCACCATCCAACTGGACTTCTCCAGCGGTGGCGCCAGCGACCAGGGGGAACCCCCGCGGATCAGGAGCCCAGAGCAGGTGTCCGACACCAGGCAGATCTCATCCCTCAGCCAGTCGGAGGTGGAGGGCATGGGAGAGGAGCCCACACCACAGCCCCCTGGGGAATGGATGCAAAGGTATGGTACTATGATTGCATTGACTGAGGCATAGCTGGCCTACACAGTTAATCATTGAACTACTACAGTCATGTCTGGCTATTAAAGTGGATGTGTTGTTCCCTTCCTTCCTTCCATAGATTTAATTTGAGAGGATCAGAATTAGGGGAAAGAGTACTCAGGTAATTATTTGCCATGGCAACAACAACAAAGAATGAGTTCTTCTTCACTAACAATAGATGTGTCAGATCAGTAGCTTAAATAACGTTGATAGAACAGTTGGAACTAGCATGCTGATGTTGGGCGTTTCCTTGCTCAGTGCATTCAATCAAACTTGCGGTACAGAAGTTACACTTATCACGTGGCTTGACTTTGATTGGATTTAATGACTCTACAGACATGTTGTATATCCTTCCGAAAGGCGCTCTGCTGCTGCGCGGATCCAGGAGATTTTTCGTCGGCGGAAAGAGAAGAAAGAGTTGGCGGATTGCGAGACCCGCCGTATCGGGAAGCCCTCAGTAGAAAAGGTCTACAAGGGCCACCGTAATTCCAGGACTATGGTACAGTACAGTAGAACAGTACTGAGGATTAAGACAAGCTTGAAGTCATGATTTAGTCCACCAGAGGGGGACCTTGGGCAATATGTGGTGATAACGGCTTCAACTTCTTGTCACCTATATTTAACATGCAGTGCTTTAGGTATTGCGAAGTAGCTATGTGGAAAACTCATTCAAGCTTTTGTTGTTGTTGTTGTTTATAGACCAATCAGTGTTGTTTCTGGGGTGACCAGTTTGTGCTGAGCGGCTCAGACTGTGGTCATATCTTCATCTGGGACAGAGAGACAGGGGAACACCTAATGCTGCTGGAGGCAGACCAGCACGTTATCAACTGTCTGCAGCCACACCCCTACGAACCATGTGAGTTCACTGCTTCTGACAGTCTCACACTGAAGGTGGTTTTAGTGAACACCCAGTCTGGCTCTTACAACTCAAAGGCTTGAAGGCTGTGACTTTACAGGTACGGTGCATTTGAAAAGTATTCAGACCTCTTCACCTTTTCCACATTTTGTTACGTTACAACCTTATTCTAAAATGGATTCAATTTGTTTTTTTCCTCGTCAGTCTACACACAGGACCCCATTTTTTGGGGAGGCAAATGTATACAATAATTTAAAAAACAGAAATATCACATTTACATAAGTATTCAGACCCTTTACTCAGTACTTTGTTGAAGCACCTTTGGCAGTGATTACAGCCTCGAGGCTTCTTGGGAATGACGCTACAAGCTTGGCACACCTGTATTTGGGGAGTTTCTCCCATTCTTCTCTGCTGATCCTCTCAAGCTCTGTCAGGTTGGATGGGGAGCATCGCTGCACAGCTATTTTCAGGTCTCTTCAGAGATGTTAGATCGGGTTTGAGTCCAGGCGCTGGCTGGGCCACTCAAAGATATTCAGAGACTTGTCCCAAAGCCACTCCTGCGTTGTCTTGGCTGTGTGCTTAGGGTTGTTGTCGTGTTGGAAGGTGAACATTCTTCCCAGTCTGAGGTCCTGAGCTCTGGAGTAGGTTTTCATCAAGGATCTCTCTGTACTTTGCTCCGTTCATCTTTGCCTCAATCCTGACTAGTCTTCCAGTCCCTGGTGCTGAAAAACATCTCCACAGCATGATGTAGCCACCACCATGCTTCACCGTAGGGATGGTGGTGGCCAGGTGATGAGCGGTGCCTGGTTTCCTCCAGACGTGACGCTTTACATTCAGGCCAAAGAGTTCAATCTTGGTTTCATCAGACCAGATAATCTTGTTTCTCATGGTCTGAGAGTCCTTTAGGTGGCTTTTGGCAAACTCCAAGCTGACTGTCATGTGCCTTTTACTGAGGAGTGGCTTCCGTCTAAATCTGTCAACCATGGGACTTTATATAGTCAGGTGTGTGTCTTTCCAAATCATGTCCAATCAATTGACCACAGGTGGAATCCAATGAAGTTGTAGAAACATGTGAAGGATGATCAATGGAAACAGGATGCATAGCAAAGGGACTCACAGCAAAGGCTCTGAATACTTATGTAAATAAGGTATTTCTGTTTTTTATTTGTAATAAATTTGCAAACATTTATAATTGAATTCATTTATTTTGCCAGCAGCATACCAGCAGCATACCACCACTGCTGGCTTGCTTCTGAAGCTAAGCAGGGTTGGTCCTGGTCAGTTCCTGGATGGGAGACCAGATGCTGCTGGAAGTGGTGTTGGAGGGCCAGTAGGAGGCACTCTTTCCTCTGGTCTAAAAACAATGTCCCAATGCCCCATGGCAGTGATTGGGGACACTGCCCTGTGTAGTGTCCTGACTCTGAGGTCATTAAAGATCCCATGGCACTTATTGTAAGACATGGGGTGTTAACCCTGGTGCCCTGGCTAAATTCCAATCTGGCCCTCAAACCATCACGGTCACCTAATAATCCCCAGTTTACAATTGGCTCATTCATCCCCTGTAACTATTCCCCAGGGTCGTTGCTGCAAATGAGAATGTGTTATCAGTCAACTTACCTGGTAAAATAATAGATATATACAATTTTAGAATAAGGCTGTAACGGAACAAAATGTGGAAAAAGTGAAGGGGTCTGAATACTTTCCGAATGCACTGTAACTGCCAAAATAAGCAATTAATATCCCATCATGCTTAGGGTCATGTATAAATATGCTGGGCAGGCCATCATTTTGGCCACCATGGCTATGCCCCCGTAGGATGACAATGCCCCCATCCACAGGGCACGAGAGGTCACTGAATGGTTTGATGAGCATGAAAACGATGTAAAACATATGCCATGGCCGTCTCAGTCACCAGATCTCAATCCAATTGAACACTATTGGAGATTCTGGCGTGGCACTTGAGACTGCGTTTTCCACCACCATCAACAAAATGCCAAATTATGTAATTTCTTTTGAAAGAATGGTGTCGCATCCCTCCAATAGAATTCCAGACACTTGTAGAATCTATGCCAAGGTGCTTTGAAGCTGTTCTGGCTTGTTGTGACCCAACGCCCCATTAAGACACTTTATGTTGGAGTTTCCTTTATTTTGGCAGTTACCCGTTTATTCATTTGTTCATTTTCCTGTTCATTCCAGTGTTAGCCACATCAGGGATAGATTCCAACGTCAAGATCTGGTCACCGATGGAGGAATCCCCATCATTCAACAGAGTACTCGCTGAAGAGGTGTGACATTATAAATACATTCATGTCACAGGAGGTTGGTGGCACCTTAATTGGGGAGGATGGGCTCGTGGTAATGGCTGGAGTGGAGTAGGTGGAACGGTATAAAATACTGCAAACACATGGTTACCATGTGTTTGATGCCGTTCCAGTCGCTCCGTTCCAGCCATTATTATGAGCCGTCCTCCCCCCAGCAGCCTCCACTGATTTGTGTGCTTTACAATCAACCAGGTGTGTGGAGGAGAGAAAGGCTCTCATCATAGTGACATTGATGAAGCCATTGAAACCTCTGATCTCCTGATACCTGGTGCTCTGTGTGTCCTGTAGGTGACCTTCCGTAATGAACTGATGCTGGAGGAGACCAGGAACACCATCACTGTACCTGCCTCATTCATGCTGAGGATGCTGGCCCAACTCAACCACTCCATCACAGCAGGTGAGCGCTACACGCATACACACACAATCTTCCAACCCGGCATCCCTAGTGATAACCCGTGATACAGAATGGCTATGGAGTCTATCATAAGTGGTTATAACATGTTTTATAACAGCAGTCACTGACTGGTAACATTGGTCATCTCTTTCTTTCCTCTACAGAGTCTGAGGACAATGAGGAAGACGAGTAGCCCTATCCATAGCTCCCATACTGGACTGTTGAATGTGTGAAGTAGAAACGACATACTATCTCATTGGATTCACTTTGTGGCCATTATAGTGGTAATGTTACCATAGGGACTGGAGTATTGGACCTCACCTAGTGTAGGTTATAGAACACTAGAAGAGGTTGTGTTGATTTTATAAATATAGTTTATATTCAGATGTAGATCAAGGAATGTTTTCTACCTATTTATATGTTTTGTTCAGGTGTCCAGCCTCTCCGTCTGGCTATGAGAAGTGTTCTCTAGATGGTATCTCGTTATTCTCCTCTGGACTTTGTGAACCTCAGGCCTTTTTGTGACAAGTCACATTTCATCTTACTTTGTGGCTTTTCCTGATACTCTGCAATGACGGATTCAGTTCTGACTGTTGCTTGTTTACCAAAGAGAATGTGTTTAATTTAAGAATTTACGAATGTTAAAAAAAAAAAATACCAAATAAAAATAGACATTTGCTTGAAATAAATCACCCGGTTCTTCCTTCTGAAATGGATAATTGAACATTAATAAGGAAGCACT
>NW_026290909.1:0-72500 GCF_023373465.1 Oncorhynchus keta
GTTTTTTGTACATTCAAGGTATGGTTTGTGACCATAAAGGGAGGCCTGCAGTGACTGAAACACAGTCTGGAGCTCTTCAACAGCCTGAACCAGACAAGGAGCACATTAATATATGTACTGTATGTATCATCTGCATATAGATGGAACTTTGCTGGTTGCATCCCATTTCCATATCATAAGTAATCCAAAATAAAAATTGAGAACAACAAAGGAGCTAAAATGGAACCCTGGGGTACACCTCTATTAATCTCTAGAAAGCTAGACTTGTGATTATCAGTATTTACACATTGTTTTCTGTCAGAAAGATAGTTCAAGCTAGCAACAATTCATGGTCAACTGAATAAATCCACAAACAGAGCAGCACAATGTTGCTTTTTAATTAACAAGTCCACTAATGATGTAATTTGCCATAGCTGCAGTTGTGGCGCTGTGCCCCGATCAAAAGCCAGAGTGAACCCCGCTCAGTGTGTTATTTTCAATTAAGAAGAGTTTTAACTGTGAGTTCACTAGGGATACATAGACTTTGGCCAGGATAGGGAGTTTGGAGATAGTTGTTAGCATCTGAGGGATGTCCACATAATCTGATTTCCAAATGCAGGGTATGGAACTGGTCAAGAGACTGAAGTTGAAAATGTGAGCCACAGGTTCAGTAATAATACCAGCTGCTATAGCGGTCCAGGTTGTCTGGACCTGCAGACTTTTTAGTGTCTATTTCCTTTAGTGCTTTATAGATCTCAGTGTAAGAAATAGGCTCAAAGTTAAGATGGTTCACTTTAAGGGCCTATATAATAGTTTACTGTAACATAGATTACATTAGAGGCCTGGGCCCCAACATGATTGTTTGGCCCTGTCCGGGGGTGTCCTCGGATGGGGCCACAGTGTCTCCTGTCCCCTCCTGTCTCAGCCTCCAGTATTTATGCTGCAGTAGTTTATGTGTCGGGGGGCTAGGGTCAGTTTGTTATATCTGGAGTACTTCTCCTGTCCTATTCGGTGTCCTGTGTGAATCTAAGTGTGCGTTCTCTAATTCCCTCCTTCTTTCTTTCTCTCTCTCGGAGGACCTGAGCCCTAGGACTGTGCCCCAGGACTACCTGACATGATGACTCCTTGCTGTCCCCGGTCCACCTGACTGTGCTGCTGCTCCAGTTTCAACTGTTCTGCCTTGTTATTATTCGACCATGCTGGTCATTTATGAACATTTGAACATCTTGGCCATGTTCTGTTATAATCTCCACCCGGCACAGCCAGAAGAGGACTGGCCACCCCACATAGCCTGGTTCCTCTCTAGGTTTCTTCCTAGGTTATGGCCTTTCTAGGGAGTTTTTCCTAGCCACCGTGCTTCTACACCTGCATTGCTTGCTGTTTGGGGTTTTAGGCTGGGTTTCTGTACAGCACTTTGAGATATCAGCTGATGTACGAAGGGCTATATAAATACATTTGATTTGATTTGATGATCAAAAACTGAACCAAAATATATGAAGTGCTTGTTCAAAACCCCTACAATATCAGCTTTATCCTTCACTTCATTAGAATCCATGATTAAATGGTCAGGAAGGCCAGATGATATATTAGAACCTGACACTGATTTGATTAGCTTCCAGAACTTGGTAGGGTTGCTTAGGATCTCTGTGACTGCTTTTAAACAGTAACCTGATTTGGACTTCCTGATAAAACCTGTACTTTTGTTTCTTAAAGCTCTGAAGGAGGCCCAGTCAACAGGAGAATTTGCATGTCTAGCTTGATTCCAAGAGATATTTCTCTTTCTATTTTATTCTGCCACGTTATCTGAAAACCAGGGATTGTCTCTTCCACTGATTCTACATTTCTTCACATGGGCATGTTTATCACAAATGGATGCTAATTTCATATAAAAATAGTCCCATCGGGAATCAGACTTTGTCAATATTATGGTACAGATCATGTAAGAACACTTGCTCATCAAACTGTCTAAAATGTCTTTTAAAAATATAACGGGGTTTGGCTTTGGTCATTTTTGTATTTCTAACACAAGCGATTGCACAGTGATCACTGACATCATTACAGAATATCCCAGTCGATGTGTATTTGTAAGGTGCGTTCGTAGGCATATTAATTAATTGAGTGAGATTCAGGGAGTAACACAGTTCTTTAAAAGAGTCCGATACAGATGTAAGCATGTCCCAGTTCAAATCTCCTAAAATAATCAATTCAGAGTCATTTAGCTTGTGCAGGGCATCAGAAGGAGAGTTAAGTGCATCTCCCGAAGCCGAGGGAGGTCTGTAGCAGCCGACGGAGGTCTGTAGCAGACCAGGGCGGTCTGTAGCAGACCAGGGCGGTCTGTAGCAGACCAGGGCGGTCTGTAGCAGACCAGGGCGGTCTGTAGCAGAGGGGGTCTGTAGCAGACCAGGGCGGTCTGTAGCAGACCAGGGCGGTCTGTAGCAGACCAGGGCGGTCTGTAGCAGCCCAGGGCGGTCTGTAGCAGACCAGGGCGGTCTGTAGCAGACCAGGGCGGTCTGTAGCAGACCAGGGCGGTCTGTAGCAGACCAGGGCGGTCTGTAGCAGACCAGGGCGGTCTGTAGCAGACCAGGGCGGTCTGTAGCAGACCAGGGGGTCTGTAGCAGACCAGGGGGCAGACCAGGGCGGTCTGGGCGGTCTGTAGCAGACCAGGGCGGTCTGTAGCAGACCAGGGCGGTCTGTAGCAGACCAGGGCGGTCTGTAGCAGACCAGGGGCGGTCTGTAGCAGACCAGGGGGTCTGTAGCAGACCAGGGCGGTCTGTAGCAGACCAGGGCGGTCTGTAGCAGACCAGGGCGGTCTGTAGCAGACCAGGGGGGTCTGTAGCAGACCAGGGCGGTCTGTAGCAGCCCAGGGGGGTCTGTAGCAGACCAGGGGGGTCTGTAGCAGCCCAGGGGGGTCTGTAGCAGACCAGGGGGGTCTGTGGCAGCCCAGGGGGGTCTGTAGCAGACCAGGGGGGTCTGTAGCAGCCCAGGGGGGTCTGAGGCAGCCGACTACTGTGATGGGGGAGTTCTTATATACGTTCACTTTAACCTCAAGCAATTAAAAAAGTTTGGCTTTGGTAATGAAGAGAATTTCAGAGGTGTTAAAGTCGGATTTAACATAAATTGCAACCCCTCCTCCTTTACTCATCCGATCAGCTCTAAAACCCATGTACCATCAATAGAAATCGAGTTATTTGACACAGATTTCTTTAGTCAAGTTTCTGATAAAACCATTACGTCTGCATTTGTCGTTTTGGCCCATATTCTAATCATGTCTATTTTTGGAAATAGACTTCTGACATTAACATGCAAGAGGCCAAAACCTGCTCTGTTTTTAAAATCCTAGGGAGTCGGTCGAGATTGCATGGTTTCTACCGGCCCAGTTTCCCAATGCGTGAGAACTTGGTGGAGCCGGCACCATTGTCAATAAAATGAGCTGTCTTTTGACACAGAAAAAAAATTATTATATAGTTTGAGATTTTGGAAGTATGGCATCAAGTGTAGTTCCAGTTGCATTTGAGAGTGGTACAAATTGCGCAGGGCGGAGTTCAGTCACAAGGCCTCGAGCTTAATGATTAACTTGTAGGGCACTATGGTGTTGAATGCTGAGCTAGAGTCAACGAACAGCACTCTTACACATGTATTCCTCTTGTCTAGATGGGATAGGGCAGTGTGCAGAGTGATGATGATAGCATCTCCTATGGATCTATTGGGGCGGTAAGAAAATTGAAGTGGGTCTAGGGTGACAGGTAAGGTGGAGGTGATATGATCCTTGACTAGCCTCTCAAAGCACTTCATGATGACAGAAGTGTGTCCTCCAGGGCGATAGTCATTTAGTTCAGTTACCTTTGCTTTTTTTGGTACAGGAACAATGGTGGCCATCTTTAAACATGTGAGGACAGCAGTCTAGGACAGGGAGAGATTGAATATGTCCGTAAACACACCAGCCAGCTGGTGTGCGCATGCTCTGGGGACGCGCCTAGGGATGTCGTCTGGGCTGGCAGTCTTGCGAGGGTTAACAGGCTTAAATGTCTTTCTCACATGCACCATGGAGAAGGAGAGCCCACAGTCCTTGGTAGCGGGCTGCGTTGGTAGCACTGTTATCCTAAAAGAGGACAAATAAGGAGTTTAGCTCGTCTGGAGACAAGGTGTCAGTGTCCACAATGTGGCTGGTTTTTATTTTGTAGTCCGTGATTGTCTGTAGACCCTGCCACATACGTCTCGTGTCTGAGCCGTTGAATTGCGACTCCACTTTGTTCTATACCTTGCATTGCCCATATGTATATTTAAGAGCCTAAACTATCCTACTTACTGAATCGTATTCTATGCCGCTCTAATTTCTTTACTAGATTTGTGTGTATTGGGTATATGTTGTGTAATTTTTAGATATTACTTGTTAGATATTACTGCACTGTTGGAGCTAGAAGCACAAGCATTTCACTACACCCGCAATAACATCTGCTAAACACGTGTATGTAATCAATAACATCTGCTAAACACGTGTATGTAACTAATAACATTTTATTAGATTTTTTCCTGTTTGATTGCCTTACAGAGGGAATAAGTACACTGTTTGTATTCGTCCATATTCCCAGTCACCTTGCCATGGTTAAATGCGGTGGTTTGCGCTTTCAGTTTTCTGCGAATGCTGCCATCTAGCCACGGTTTCTGGTTAGGGTAGGTTTTAATAGTCACAGTGGGTATGACATCTCCTATACACTTCCTGATTAACTCAGTCACAGAATCAGTGTATATGTCAATGTTATCCACTGGTAGTTCCTGTTTGAGTTTCTGCCTGTAGGAAGGGAGGAGCAAAATGGAGTTGTGGTCAGATTTGGATGCCTTATAGGCATCCCGGAAGTTGGAGTAACAGTGGTCAAGTGTTTTAACAGCGCGAGTACGACAGTCGATATGTTGATAGAACTTCGGCCTCCTTATTCTCACATTTGCTTTGTTAAAATCCCCAGCTACAATAAATGCAGCCTCAGGATATGTGGTTTCCAGTTTGCATAAAGTCCACTGGAGTTCTTTGAAGACTGTTGTGGTATCAGCTTGAGGGGGGATATACACGGCCATGGCCATAACCGATGAGAACTCTCTTGGGAGATAATACGATCTGCATTTTATTGTGAGGTATTCTAGATTGGGTGAACGAAAGGACTTACGTTCCTCTATGTTATCACAATTACACCATGAGTTGTTAATGATGAAACATACACCCCCACCCTTCATCTTCCCAGAGAGATATTTACAGGGGGGCAAAAAGTATTTAGTCAGCCACCAATTGTGCAAGTTCTCCCACTTAAAAAGATGAGAGAGGCCTGTAATTTTCATCATAGGTACACTTCAACTATGACAGACAAAATGAAGAAAGAAAATCCAGAAAATCACATTGTAGGATTTTTAATGAATTTATTTTCAAATTATGATGGAAAATAAGTATTTGGTCAATAACAAAAGTTTTTCTCAATACTTTGTTATATACCCTTTGTTGCAATAACAGAGGTCAAATGTTTTCTGTAAGTCTTCACAAGATTTTCACACACTGTTGCTGGTATTATGGCCCATTCCTCTATGCAGATCTCCTCTAGAGCAGTGATGTTTTGGGGCTGTTGCTGGGCAACACGGACTTTCAACTCCCTCCAAAGATTTTCTATGGGGTTGAGATCTGGAGACTGGCTAGGCCACTCCAGGACCTTGAAATGCTTCTTTGTTGCCCGGGCGGTGTGTTTGGGATCATTGTCATGCTGAAAGACCCAGAAACGTTTAATCTTCAATGCCCTTGCTGATGGAAGGAGGTTTTCACTCAAAATCTCACAATACATGGCCCCATTCATTCTTTCCTTTACACGGATCAGTCGTCCTGGTCCCTTTGCAGCCCCAAAGCATGATGTTTCCACCCCCATGCTTCACAGTAGGTATGGTCTTCTTTCGATGCAACTCAGCATTCTTTGTCCTCCAAACACGACAAGTTGAGTTTTTACCAATATATATTTTGGTTTCATCTGACCATATGACATTCTCCCAAACTACTTCTGGATCATCCAAATGCTCTCTAGCAAACTTCAGACGGGTACTTGTACGGGTACATGTACTGACTTAAGCAGGGGGACATGTCTGGCACTGCAGGATTTGAGTCCCTGGCGGCGTAGTGTGTTACTGATGGTAGGCTTTCTTACTTTGGTCCCAGCTCTCTGCAGGCCATTCACTAGGTCCCCCCGTGTGGTTCTGGGATTTTTGCTCACCGTTCTTGTGATCATTTTGACCCCACGGGGTGAGATCTTGCGTGGAGCCCCAGATCGAGGGAGATTATCAGTGGTCTTGTATGTCTTCATTTCCTAATAATTGCTCCCACAGTTGATTTCTTTAAACCAAGCTGCTTACCTATTGCAGATTCAGTCTTCCCAGCCTGGTGCAGGTCTACACTTTTGTTTCTGGTGTCCTTTGACAGCTCTTTGGTCTTGGCCATAGTGGAGTTTGGAGTGTTACTGTTTGAGGTTGTGGACAGGTGTCTTTTATACCGATAACAAGTTCAAACAGGTGCCATTAATACAGGTAACGAGGAGCCTCTTATTAAAGGAGCCTCTTAAAGAAGAAGTTACAGGTCTGTGAGAGACAGAAATCTTGCTTTTTTGTAGGTGACCACATACCTATTTTCCACCATAATTTGCAAATAAATTAATTTAAAATCCTACAATGTGATTTTCTGGATTTTTTTTCTCATTTTGTCTGTCATAGTTGAAGTGTACCTATGATGAAAATTACAGGCCTCTCTCATCTTTTTAAGTGGGAGAACCTGCACAATTGGTGGCTGACTAAATACTTTTTTTGCCCCACTGTATTCCTGTCTGCACAATGAACCGAGAGTCCAGCTGGCTGGACCGATTCGGACAGTATGTCCCGAGTGTCACGTCCTGACCTTAGTTCCTTTTTTTAATCTCAATTTTTTTTTGTCTCTATTTTAGTTTGGTTAGGGCGTGAGCTGGGGTGGGCATTCACGAACACACAGGGCGTAATGAACAAACAAATGCCCCCAAACAGGGGGACATAAACGGTCTAGGGAAAACCCACAAAATGGGAAAAACACAAAACCCATAGACGTGCACACAAGTACACTAAAACAGATGGTCACAATAATTAATCCCTCACAAGGAACTCTGCGGGCCGGCTGACTAATAAAGCCTACTACCTAATTCAAAACAGGTGCACTCAATCAACACATAAGGAGGGGGAGGAAATAATCAGTAGCAGCTAGTAGGCCGGCGACGACGACCGCCGAGCGCCACCCGAACGGGAAGGGGAGTGTCCTTCGGTCGGAGTCGTGACAGTGTTCGGGTTTAATAAATATAACATGAACACTTACCATGCTGCGCATTGGTCCGATCCTTCATACTCGTCGTCAGAAGAGGAGGAAAACTGTTACACCGAGAGAGGCATGTTTCCGTGAAGCAGAGTATGTTACAATCCCTGATGTCTCTCTGGAAATTATCCAGGGACTGAACATTAGCGAGCAATATTCTCGGAAATGGTGGTGCACGCCTCCTAAATCAGACTAGAAGACTCCTAGATGGGGTAAATAAGTTGGACCTGGGAAGAAAAAAATGGAAGGATAGGATATCCTTCCTTGGCAGGAGTCACAGAGGACGCAAGGAGAGAAGGGAGAACAGCAACGACACTGGGGTTCGTGGCCACAAAGAAAGCCCAAAAAACAGCCCAGAAATATTTGGGGGGGGCACAAGGAGTGGTCGGCGGAGCCGAAGAGTGACCCAGATATAGTCTGGGAGAGAGGAGGAAACTGAATGGAGGGAGTCAGAGACCGTCAGTGAGTGGATGGAGATATTGGAAGAGAAAGAACGGAGAGAGTTGTTGAGTTGGTGGAAGATGCACAACATTTGCCAAGGAGTGCGTTATCAGTTTGATGCCAACTGAGTCAGCTCTCTGTACTCGTCCTGAGGAGCGTGCTATCAGTCTGGTAAAATCTGTGCCGGCTCCACGCACCAGGTCTCCAGTACGCCTTCCCAGCCCTGTATGTCCTGTGCCAGCTCTCCAAACTCGCTTTGAGGAGCGTGTTAATTGTCAGGTAACATTTGTGCTGGCTCCAAGCACCAGGCTTCCAGTGCGCATTCACAGTCCAGAGCTTCCGGCGACGGTCCACAGTCCGGAACCTCCTGCGACGGTCCACAGTCCGGAACCTCCAGTGACGGTCCACAGTCCGGAACCTCCAGCGACGGTCCACGTTCCAGAACCTCCAGCGACGGTCAATGGTCCGGAGCTTCCAGGCAAGGCATCCAGTCCAGCACCAGGGCAGGAGCCTTCCTCTGCACCGATGCCCAGTCCAGGCATGGCGTCCAGTCCAGCACCAGGCCAGGAGACTTCCTCTGCGTCGGGGCCCAGTCAGGGCACGGCGTCCAGTCCAGCTCCAAGGCCGGAGCCTTCCTCTGCGCCGGTGCCCAGTCCAGGCACGGCGTCCAGTCCCGCTCCATGGCAGGAATCTTCCCCTGCGCCGATGCCAAGTCCAGACACGGCGTCTAATCCCGCTCCTAGGCCGGAGCCTTCCTCAGCGCCGGTGACCAGTCCAGGCACGGCGACCAGCCCAGCTCCAAGGCCGGAGCCTCCCTCTGCGTCGGTGCCCAGTCCGGGCGCAGCGTTCAACCCAGTTCCAGGGCCGGAGCCCTTCTCTGCGCCGATTCCCAGTACGGGCATGTCGCTCAGCCCAGCCCAGCGCCATGGTCGGATCCGACATCTGGAGGGGGGGTTACGACCCGCACCGGAGCCGCCACCGACACTAATCATCCCCCCTACCCTCCCCATTTGGTTTCACATTTTGTGGCCGGAGTCCGCACCTTTGGGGGGGGTTACTGTCACGCCCTGACCATAGAGAGGCTTTGTTTCTCTATGGTGTAGTAGGTCAGGGCGTGACAGGGGGGTATTCTAGTTTATTATTTCTATGTGGGATTCTAGTTTATTATTTCTCTGTTGGTGATTTGTGTGATTCCAAATTATAGGCAGCTGGTAATCGTTGTCTCTAACTGGGGATCATGGTGCTTGCCTACGGAGCTGTGAGGGGAACGGCACCTCAGTACCTCCAGGCTCTGATCAGGCCCTACACCCAAACAAGGGCACTGCGTTCATCCACCTCTGGCCTGCTCGCCTCCCTACCACTGAGGAAGTACAGTTCCCGCTCAGCCCAGTCAAAACTGTTCGCTGCTCTGGCCCCCTAATGGTGGAACAAACTCCCTCACGACGCCAGGACAGCGGAGTCAATCACCACCTTCCGGAGACACCTGAAACCCCACCTCTTTAAGGAATACCTAGGATAGGATAAAGTAATCCTTCTCACCCCCCTTAAAAGATTTAGATGCACTATTGTAAAGTGGCTGTTCCACTGGATGTCATAAGGTGAATGCACCAATTTGTAAGTCGCTCTGGATAAGAGCGTCTGCTAAATGACTTAAATGTAAATGTAAATCATATTTAAGTAGTTATTGTTCCCACCTGTGTTTGTGAGATATTATTTTGTGTTTTGTGAATGTGTACCACGTAGTCACGTTTTGTTGTTAGTTTATTGATTTATTTGTTTTGTTCTTGCTAAGTTTCACTTTATAATAAATATGTGGAACTCAACATCGCTACACTTGCATTAACATCTGCTAACCATGTGTATGTGACAAATACAATTTGATTTGATTTGATTTGCTGCACCTTGGTCCGTCTCTCCTCACGAACGTGACAGTATTTTTTCAATGGATTTTCTCTCTCTCTATTTAATTCAAAAGGTTAATTGGCACGGGAAAGATAAGTATGTCAACAATAACCGAATTCTCCTAAACCTGAAATGTTGCATACTCAGAGACCGAGAGAGAGACAGTGAGTGACTCAGACAGTGTACTGTAGACTCCCCGCTGTTCTCTGCCTCTCAGCTGCGGGATATGACTGCTTGTCGCTGCATGGCCTGTCTCTCGGCTTCTTACAGCTTGTTCTGATCGGCCCCGTCCGCCCGGCTCCCTCCAAGAAAGACACATCTGGCTGGCTTGGGATAATCTTCCCAATGTAACATGCAATGCTTAGCTTCATGTAATTCCCTGACTGCTCTTTTCTCTTTCACATGGATTACAGAAACAGACTTCTGATCCATGTCTCAGTTCAACCCTGTAGATACTGTAATACTGTAGATTAAATAGTTTAGCCTCACTGTGGTCAGTATCTCTGCTGTTCAAATCAAATCAAATTTTATTGGTCACATACACATATTTAGCAGATGTTATTGCGGCTGTGGCGAAATGCAGGGAGTAATATACTCGAAAGCGGTGGATGGTGTGCCCGCCTCCTGAGTCAGACTAGAAGTCCACTCCGAATATCTCTTCTCCGTCAGCGGGGACTTGGAGCAGCTTCTGGAATAAGTTCAATTGCTCTGAGGGGTACGAACAGAGGATTCAATTAGGGAAAGTGGTATTCCTGGTCGTAATGCTAGTGAGTTACAGCCGCTCTGATATCCAGAAGTTATTTCCAGCTGTATTTAATAACACAAAAAATGTTCTGGGCTAATAATGTAGGAAATAACACAACAAAACATACTGCAAGGTTGTTTAGGAGCTAGACGCAGAGCTGCCATGTCGACGCCATCTTGCTCCACTGTTGAAGGTGTTGAGGATCTTTCTAACCAAACGTTTACTAGAAATACAATATTTCTGGTCGCAAGGTCCCAAGTGCTGTAATTGTGTAAACATTGCTGTGTGATACTGAGAGATATAATCTAACAGGAGAACATTACAGCATGAGGGCATGTCAAATTGAAACATTCCCTGTTTTCCAGAGCCCATCTAGGACTAGAAAATGAATGTTAGCTCAGACTCACCATAAAGGATAATATGATGCTAAATAAATGAATTAATCTGTATTGACAATTCTGAATGTAAAGACTTATAATAGTCACACTGTGTAGAAATACAAAGTTCTGCGTGTGATTGAAGCCCATACAATGTTAATAGTAATGAACAGTGTGTTACGTCTGTGATGCCTGGAGCAGTATGCAGCCCTAACACGAGCTAACGTTGTTTATTTATGAAAGGAGGAACAGTGTGTCTGAGTCAGTCCTATCAGTGTTGCTGACAGCTGCAGTTGAGTGATGCATGAGCCAATATGTGGACTGGAAAGAGAGACTCTACGTTGCACATCAATATGAAAATCAGTTTGTGTCAGAAACAGCCGTGGGCAGTACGTCCTCCGTCCCTCCACCCCTCCATCCCTCCATCCCTCCATTCATTACAAGGCCACCACTCCACTCCTGCATTAGCAGATCTCTTTAATAGTGTGTTGATACAGTACAGTGTGCATGTGTCAAAATGGTACCCTATTCCCTGTATAGTGCACTACTGCTCATAGGGTTCTGGTCAAAATAAGTGCACTATGTAGGGAATAGGGTGCCATATTGGACACAACGTATATATTTAATGTTGCTGTGGTTATATTGGTGTTTTGACAAATGTAGCATCGTATCTTGTTCCTGGAATGTTTATTTTATTTTCAGCCTATCAATACTAGTATAGGAATAAATATATATAATATTTTATAAAGTGTTGTGTGTGTGTAACTGCTCTCATTTGAAAATGACAACTTATATATGATTCCCAATCAGAGACAACGATAGACAGCTGCCTCTGATTGGGAACCACACTAAAACAAAGAAATAGAAAATATAGACTTTCCCACCCGAGTCACACCCTGACCTAACCAAACATAGAGAATAATAAGGTTCTCTAAGGTCCCCTCCCAAAGGTGCTGACTCCGGCCGCAAACCTGGACCTATAGGTGAGGGTCTGTGTGGGCATCTACTCTCGGTGGGGGCTCCGGTGCGGGATGCAGACCCCGCTCCGCTTGAGGCTCCCCCCACTTCAGTAGCGCCTCTGGTGCAGGGATCGTCGCCCGGACCTCTGGACCGTAGATCGTCGCTGCAGGCTCCGGACTGGGGACCGTCGCTGCAGGCTCCGGATTGGGGACCGTCGCTGGAGGCTCCAGACTGGGGACCGTCGCTGGAGGCTCCAGACTGGGGACCGTCGCTGCAGGCTCCGGACTGGGGACCATCGCTGGAGGCTCCAGACTGGGGACCGTCGCTGGAGGCTCCAGACTGGGGACCATCGCTGGAGGCTCCAGACTGGGGACCGTCGCTGGAGGCTCCGGACTGGGGACCATCGCTGGAGGCTCCGGATTGGGGACCGTCGCTGGAGGCTCCAGACTGGGGACCGTCGCTGCAGGCTCCGGATTGGGGACCGTCGCTGCAGGCTCCGGACTGGGGACCATCGCTGGAGGCTCCAGACTGGGGACCATCGCTGGAGGCTCCAGACTGGGGACCATCGCTGCAGGCTCCGGACTGGGGACCGTCGCTGGAGGCTCCAGACTGGGGACCGTCGCTGGAGGCTCCGGACTGGGGACCGTCGCTGGAGGCTCCGGATTGGGGACCGTCGCTGGAGGCTCCAGACTGGGGACCATCGCTGGAGGCTCCGGATTGGGGACCGTCGCTGGAGGCTCCAGACTGGGGACCGTTGCTGGAGGCTCCGGTCTGAGGGGACCGTCGCTGGAGGCTCCGGTCTGGGGACCATCGCTGGAGGCTCCGGACTGGGGACCGTCGCTGGAGGCTCCAGACTGGGGTCCTACCACTCGCTGGAGGCTCCGGATTGG
Source organism: Oncorhynchus keta (assembly GCF_023373465.1). Taxonomy (NCBI): domain Eukaryota; kingdom Metazoa; phylum Chordata; class Actinopteri; order Salmoniformes; family Salmonidae; genus Oncorhynchus; species Oncorhynchus keta. The sequence goes on from NW_026290909.1 coordinate 12,649, forward strand.
GGACCGTCGCTGGAGGCTCCAGACTGGGGACCTCGCTGGAGGCTCCGGTCTGGGGACTGTCGCTGGAGGCTCCGGTCTGGGGACCATCGCTGGAGGCCCGGACTGGGGACCGTCGCTGGAGGCTCCAGACTGGGGACCGTCGCTGGAGGCTCCGGTCTGGGGACCGTCGCTGGAGGCTCCGGTCTGGGGACCATCGCTGGAGGCTCCGGACTGGGGACCATCGCTGGAGGCTCCAGACTGGGGAACGTCGCTGCAGGCTCCGGACTGGGGACCGTCGCTGGAGGCTCCAGACTGGGGACCGTCGCTGGAGGCTCCGGACTGGGGACCATCGCTGCAGGCTCCGGATTGGGGACCGTCGCTGGAGGTTCCAGACTGGGGACCGTCGCTGGAGGGGACCGTCGCTGGAGGCTCCGGACTAGTTTATGCTGTAGTGTTGAGGTGGATGTCCTACCCCTGTAGTGTTGAGGTGGATGTCCTACCACTCTAGTGTTGAGGTGGATGTTCTACCACTGTAGTGTTGAGGTAGATGTCCTACCACTCTAGTGTTGAGGTGGATGTCCTACCCCTGTAGGGTTGAGGTGGATGTTCTAAGGCCTCCCGGGTGGCGCAGTGGTTAAGGGCGCTGTACTGCAGCGCCAGCTGTGCCATCAGAGTCCCTGGGTTCGCACTCAGGCTCTGTCGTAACCGGCCGCGACCGGGAGGTCCGTGGGGTGACGCACAATTGGCCTAGCGTTGTCCGGGTTAGGGAGGGCTTGGTCGGTAGGGATGTCCTTGTCTCATCGCGCACCAGCGACTCCTGTGGCGGGCCGGGCGCAGTGAGCGCTAACCAAGGTTGCCAGGTGCACGGTGTACCCTCCGACACATTGGTGCGGCTGGCTTCCGGGTTGGATGCGCGCTGTGTTAAGAAGCAGTACGGCTGGTTGGGTTGTGTATCGGAGGACGCATGACTTTCAACCTTCGTCTCTCCCGAGCCCGTACGGGAGTTGTAGCGATGAGACAAGATAGTAGCGACTACAACAACTGGATACCACGAAATTGGGGAGAAAAAAGGGGTAAAAAAAAAATGTTGTATTAAAAAATTTAAAAAGAGGTGGATGTTCTACCCCTGTAGTGTTGAGGTGGATGTCCTACCACTCTAGTGTTGAGGTGAGTGGTCTGTACACTCCTTTCTCCCAGATGGCTCAATAATATCTGAGCAGCTTTATTACTGACTATACTGCGGGAACAAAATAGCAGGAAATGATTTGACTCATGAGGAAAGAGAAACAATGGCTCTAAATCCAGTAGTGGATGTGTATCTCTCCCAGCAGCAGCTCACAGCAGAGCAGAGTAGAATAAACTGAACACTGCTGTAATTATACTGGATGACTTACACAGTCCTTGACCCAGTTCACATTCCTTATCACAACAGCCTGCAAGAGAGTCAAGATTACTTTTTAAACTTTGGGAAGAGAAGGGGGGATCGAAAACAAGCTAATGATATTGCTTCAATACAGTGTGGAGAGGACACAGAGCCCAAAGCCATTTAGAAAGCAATAGCCCGTTCCAAGATGTGGCATCGTCCTGCTGGCATCACACAGCCCTCGGAATCCTGCTCCCCTGCCAGATGGCTGCGGAATTACACATTTAAGGGGGGCTAAAGCATGAACCAGATACCCAAGTATGATGAACCTCTCCAGGCTGGGGGGCATGTTGAATTTATTTGCAGGAGTGCAGAGGCTGATGCTGTTGCCTGGGGGAGACATGTGTTTGTGAATCTGAAGGCAGATATTAGATGAAGCTGGTTAGAGTGAGACTTCAGTCATGGATGTGATTTACCGCTAACAGGGGGCATCGTGGTTGATAATGTCCTATAGTAGTCTCTTTCTCTCTGTCAGTGCGTAAGATGTACAGGTGTGAAGAAATGTTTTCTCTTTAATTCAACTCCATTCATTTGTATGATTTAATGTATTTTTAGTATTGGTCAAGTCAACAACAATCTTCTACAAATAAAACAATGTCACATCTACACCCCATTGCAAATGAGGTGGAAATTGATGGAAAAAATGTATCACTAGCCACTTTAAACAATGTCACTTAATATAATGTTTACATACCCTACATTACTCATCTCATATGTATATGTATATACTGTACTCTATATCATCTACTGCATCTTTATGCAATACATGTATCACTAGCCACTTTAAACAATGTCACTTAATATAATGTTTACATACCCTACATTACTCATCTCATATGTATATGTATATACTGTACTCTATATCATCTACTGCATCTTGCCATCTTTATGTAATACATGTATTTCTAGCCACTTTATATAATGTTTACATACCCTACATCTCATATGTATATACTGTACTCGATACCATCTACTGCATCTTGCCTATGCCGTTCTGTACCATCACTCATTCATATATATTTATGTACATATTCTTTATTCCCTTACACTTGTGTGTATAAGGTAATTGTTGTGAAATTGTTAGATTAGATTACTCGTTGGTTATTACTGCATTGTCGGAACTAGAAGCACAAACATTTCGCTACACTCGATTTAACATCTGCTAACCATGTGTATGTGACAAATAAAATTTTATTTGATTTGAAATGTATTATTAAATATACATGTCTGCATTATACAAGACTCAACACGTTGAGATTCCAACAGCAGCCACTAAGATGCCATCAGTAGTGTCAAGGACAGTCTTCTCCCTGGACAGTCTTCTACCTGAGCTGGGGCTGAAAACAAAGTCTGGTTATTTTGTAACCAGAGAGGTAACACTTCTTGACAGTGCTTTAACTCAGCAGAGATACATAAGTTATTTAACTCTTCGAGTTCCAGAGATGCACTGCAGGTTAATTAAAGAATTATCTCTCTCAGTAGAAAACAAATGGATTCTCAGACTGGAGCGAGTTCCCCTGCTGGAAGACAGACTAATCTCAGACAGGTTTGTTCCTTTTCCACGTGCCATCCATCTCAGTCTCTCTCCTCCTCTCACACTCTCTCCCCTTCCTCCCCTCATCCCCTCTCCTCTCCTCCTCTTCCTCCTCTCCTCTCCTAACAGTCCCTACGGGCCGCTGAGATGTTCTGCTCTGCTGCGTCTCCTCACCGTGTGACTAGCCTGTTAATGAAAACAGAGGAGAGCAAGCCGGGCTAGATACCTGACAACAGTCTCCTGACCACACTACTACACCAGACTATAGACTACACTACTACACCAGACTATAGACTCCTGACCACACTACTACACCAGACTATAGACTACACTACTACACCAGACTATAGACTCCTGACCACACTACTACACCAGACTACTGACTACACTACTACACCAGACTATAGACTCCTGACCACACTACTACACCAGACTATAGACTCCTGACCACACTACTACACCAGACTCCTGACCACACTACTACACCAGACTATAGACTCCTGACCACACTACTACACCAGACTATAGACTCCTGACCACACTACTACACCAGACTATAGACTCCTGACCACACTACTACACCAGACTATAGACTCCTGACCACACTACTACACCAGACTACTGACTACACTACTACACCAGACTATAGACTCCTGACCACACTACTACACCAGACTATAGACTCCTGACCACACTACTACACCAGACTACTGACTACACTACTACACCAGACTATAGACTCCTGACCACACTACTACACCAGACTATAGACTCCTGACCACACTACTACACCGGACTACTGACTACACTACTACACCAGACTATAGACTCCTGACCACACTACTACACCAGACTATAGACTCCTGACCACACTACTACACCAGACTATAGACTCCTGACCACACTACTACACCAGGACTACTGACTACACTACTACACCAGACTATAGACTCCTGACCACACTACTACACCAGACTATAGACTCCTGACCACACTACTACACCGGACTACTGACTACACTACTACACCAGACTATAGACTCCTGACCACACTACTACACCAGACTACTGACTACACTACTACACCAGACTATAGACTCCTGACCACACTACTACACCAGACTATAGACTCCTGACCACACTACTACACCAGACTATAGACTCCTGACCACACTACTACACCAGACTATAGACTCCTGACCACACTACTACACCAGACTATAGACTCCTGACCACACTACTACACCAGACTATAGACTCCTGACCACACTACTACACCAGACTATAGACTGACCACACTACTACACCAGACTATAGACTCCTGACCACACTACTACACCAGACTATAGACTCCTGACCACACTACTACACCAGACTATAGACTCCTGACCACACTACTACACCAGACTACTGACTACACTACTACACCAGACTATAGACTCCTGACCACACTACTACACCAGACTATAGACTCCTGACCACACTACTACACCAGACTATAGACTACACTACTACACCAGACTATAGACTCCTGACCACACTACTACACCGGACTACTGACTACACTACTACACCAGACTATAGAGACTACACCAGACTATAGACTCCTGACCACACTACTACACCGGACTATAGACTACACTACTACACCAGACTATAGACTCCTGACCACACTACTACACCAGACTATAGACTACACTACTACACCAGACTATAGACTGACCACACTACTACACCAGACTATAGACTCCTGACCACACTACTACACCAGACTACTGACTACACTACTACACCAGACTATAGACTCCTGACCACACTACTACACCAGACTATAGACTCCTGACTACACCTGACCACACTACTACACCAGACTATAGACTCCTGACCACACTACTACACCAGACTATAGACTCCTGACCACACTACTACACCAGACTATAGACTACACTACTACACCAGACTATAGACTCCTGACCACACTACTACACCGGACTATAGACTACACTACTACACCAGACTATAGACTGACCACACTACTACACACTACTACACCAGACTATAGACTACACTACTACACCAGACTATAGACTGACCACTACTACACCAGACTATAGACTACACTACTACACCAGACTATAGACTGACACTACTACACCAGACTATAGACTCCTGACCACACTACTACACCAGACTATAGACTCCTGACCACACTACTACACCAGACTATAGACTCCTGACCACACTACTACACCAGACTATAGACTCCTGACCACACTACTACACCGGACTACTGACTACACTACTACACCAGACTATAGACTCCTGACCACACTACTACACCGGACTACTGACTACACTACTACACCAGACTATAGACTCCTGACCACACTACTACACCAGACTATAGACTCCTGACCACACTACTACACCAGACTATAGACTCCTGACCACACTACTACACCGGACTACTGACTACACTACTACACCAGACTATAGACTCCTGACCACACTACTACACCAGACTATAGACTCCTGACCACACTACTACACCAGACTATAGACTCCTGACCACACTACTACACCAGACTATAGACTCCTGACCACACTACTACACCAGACTATAGACTCCTGACCACACTACTACACCGGACTACTGACTACACTACTACACCAGACTATAGACTCCTGACCACACTACTACACCAGACTATAGACTCCTGACCACACTACTACACCAGACTATAGACTCCTGACCACACTACTACACCAGACTATAGACTCCTGACCACACTACTACACCAGACTATAGACTCCTGACCACACTACTACACCAGACTATAGACTACACTACTACACCAGACTATAGACTCCTGACCACACTACTACACCAGACTATAGACTCCTGACCACACTACTACACCAGACTATAGACTCCTGACCACACTACTACACCAGACTACTGACTACACTACTACACCAGACTATAGACTCCTGACCACACTACTACACCAGACTATAGACTCCTGACCACACTACTACACCAGACTATAGACTCCTGACCACACTACTACACCAGACTATAGACTCCTGACCACACTACTACACCAGACTATAGACTCCTGACCACACTACTACACAGACTATAGACTCCTGACACTACTACACCAGACTGACTACACTACTACACCAGACTATAGACTCCTGACCACACTACTACACCAGACTATAGACTCCTGACCACACTACTACACCAGACTATAGACTCCTGACCACACTACTACACAGACAGACTATAGACTACACTACTACACCAGACTATAGACTCCTGACCACACTACTACACCAGACTAGACTGACTACACTACTACACCAGACTATAGACTCCTGACCACACTACTACACCAGACTACAGACTACACTACTACACCAGACTATAGACTCCTGACCACACTACTACACCAGACTATAGACTCCTGACCACACTACTACACCAGACTATAGACTCCTGACCACACTACTACACCAGACTATAGACTACACTACTACACCAGACTATAGACTCCTGACCACACTACTACACCGGACTACTGACTACACTACTACACCAGACTATAGACTCCTGACCACACTACTACACCAGACTACAGACTACACTACTACACCAGACTATAGACTCCTGACCACACTACTACACCAGACTATAGTCTCCTGACCACACTACTACACCGGACTATAGACTCCTGACCACACTACTACACCAGACTATAGACTACACTACTACACCAGACTATAGACTACACTACTACACCAGACTATAGACTCCTGACCACACTACTACACCAGACTATAGACTCCTGACCACACTACTACACCAGACTATAGACTACACTACTACACCAGACTATAGACTCCTGACCACACTACTACACCAGACTATAGACTCCTGACCTGACCACACTACTACACCAGACTATAGACTCCTGACCACACTACTACACCGGACTACTGACTACACTACTACACCAGACTATAGACTCCTGACCACACTACTACACCAGACTATAGACTACACTACTACACCAGACTATAGACTCCTGACCACACTACCACACCAGACTATAGACTACTGACCAAACTACTAGACTACAATACTACACCAGACTAGACTGACCACACTACTACACCAGACTCCTGACTACATTACTACACCAGACTACTGAATACACTACTACACCAGACTACAGACTATGACACACTACACCAGACTACTGACTACATTACAACACAGACTAGACTGACACTACTACACCAGACTCCTGACTACACTACTACACCAGACTACAGACTACCCTACCACACCATACCACACCAGACTACTGATTATACACCAGACTACACCAGACTACTGACAACTCTACTACACCAGACTAATGACTACAGACTACTGACTACACTACCACAATCTGACTACACCTCTACACCAAATTACTACACCAGAATGCTGACTACACTACTACCCCAAACTACTGACTACACTACTACAATCTGACTCCTGACTACACTATTACACCAGACTACTGACTACACTACTACACCAATTTTAATTCTACCTTTATTTAACTAGGCAAGTCAGTTAATAACAAATTCTTATTTTCAATGACGGCCTAGGAACAGTGGGCTAACTGCCTGTTCAGGGGCAGAACGACAGATGTGTACCTTGTCAGCTCGGGGGTTTGAACTTGCAACCTTCCGGTTACTAGTCCAACGCTCTAAACACTAGGCTACCCTGCCGCCCCAAACTACTGACTACACTAATGCACCAGACTCCTGACTACACTACTACACCAGACTCCTGACTACACTACTACACCAGAGACCTGACTACACTACTACACCAAACGACTGACTACACTACTACAATCTGACTCCTGACTACACTACTACACCAGACTCCTGACTACACTACTACACCAGACTACAGACTACACTACTACAATCTGACTCCTGACTACACTACTACACCAGACTCCTGACTACACTACTACACCAGACTCCTGACTATACTACTACACCAGACTGTCATGGTCAAAACATGTTGATACAACAGTTTCTATTTATTTATTAATCTGTTATTTTGCCAGGTAAGTTGACTGAGAACACATTCTAATTTGCAGCAATGACCTAGCTAGGATGGGCAACGACAGTAGCTAGGATGGGGAGAAGTCTGTCCATAATAAAGCTCTGCTCTCTCTTCTTAACAGCACTATCAACAAGGCAGGTCCTACAGGCCCTAGTTTTGTCGCACCTGGACTACTGTTCAGTCATGCGGTCAGGTGCTACAAAGAGGGAATTAGGAAAATGACAATTGGCTCAGAAGAGGGCAGCATGGCTGGCCCTTGGATGTATACAGAGAGCCAACATTAATAATATGCATGTACATGTCTCATGGCTCAAAGTGGAGGAGAGATTGGCTTCATCACTACTTGTTTTTGTAAGAAGTGTTGACACCCTGAATGCACCGAGGTGTCTGTTTAAATTACCAGCACACAGCTTGGACACCCATGCATACACCATAAGACATGCCACCAGAGGTCTCTTCACAATCCCCAAGTCCAGAACAGACTATGGGAGGTGCACAGTACTACATAGGAGCCATGACTGCATGGAATATTATTCCACATCAGCTTATGCAGTAGAGTAGAGTCAAATTTAAAAAACAGATAAAAATACATTTTATGGAACAGCGGGGATGTTAAGCAACACTTACATAGGCACAGACCTATGTAAGACTTTGCAGACAGAGTTCAGTGTGTCAAATCGGAGGGCATGCTGTCCGGTCCTCTGGCAGTCTCTATGGGGGTGCCACAGGGTTCAATTCTCGGGCCGACTCTTTTCTCTGTATATATCAATGATGTTGCTCTTGCTGCGGGCGATTCCCTGATCCACCTCTACTCAGACGACACCATTCTATATACATCCGGCCCGTCCTTGGACACTGTGCTATCTAACCTCCAAACGAGCTTTAATGCCATACAACACTCCTTCCGTGGCCTCCAACTGCTCTTAAACGCTAGTAAAACCAAATGCATGCTTTTCAACCGATCGCTGCCTGCACCCGCATGCCCGACTAGCATCACCACACTGGATGGTTCCGACCTTGAATATGTGGACACCTATAAGTACCTAGGTGTCTGGCTAGACTGCAAACTCTCCTTCCAGACCCATATCAAACATCTCCAATCAAAAATCAAATCAAGAGTCGGCATTCTATTCCGCAACAAAGCCTCCTTCACTCACGCTGCCAAGCTTACCCTAGTAAAACTGACTATCCTACCGATCCTCGACTTCGGCGATGTCATCTACAAAATTGCTTCCAACACTCTACTCAGCAAACTGGATGCAGTTTATCACAGTGCCATCCGTTTTGTCACTAAAGCACCTTATACTACCCACCACTGCGACTTGTATGCTCTAGTCGGCTGGCCCTCGCTACATATTCGTCGCCAGACTCACTGGCTCCAGGTCATCTACAAGGCCATGCTAGGTAAAGCTCCGCCTTATCTCAGTTCACTGGTCACGATGGCAACACCCATCCGTAGAACGCGCTCCAGCAGGTGTATCTCACTGATCATCCCTAAATCCAACACCTCATTCGGCCGCCTTTCGTTCCAGTACTCTGCTGCCTGTGACTGGAACGAATTGCAAAAATCGCTGAAGTTGGAGACTTTTATCTCCCTCACCAACTTCAAACATCAGCTATCTGAGCAGCTAACCGATCGCTGCAGCTGTACATAATCTATTGGTAAATAGCCCACCCATTTTCACCTACCTCATCCCCACAGTTTTTATTTATTTACTTTTCTGCTCTTTTGCACACCAATATCTCTACCTGTACATGTTCATCTGATCATTTATCACTCCAGTGTTAATCTGCAATATTGTAATTATTCGCCTACCTCCTCATGCCTTTTGCACACATTGTATATAGACTCCCTTTTTTAGCCTACCTTTTTTCTACTGTGTTATTGACTTGTTAATTGTTTACTCCATGTGTAACTAGCCTGTGGTTGTCTGTTCACACTGCTATGCTTTATCTTGGCCAGTACCGTTCTCAACTAGCCTACCTGGTTAAATAAAGGTGTTCTCAACTAGCCTACCTGCAAATGAGAACTTATTCTCAACTAGCCTACCTGGTTAAATAAAGGTGTTCTCAACTAGCCTACCTGGTTAAATAAAGGTGTTCTCAACTAGCCTACCTGGTTAAATAAAGGTGTTCTCAACTAGCCTACCTGGTTAAATAAAGGTGAAATAAAAAATAAATAAATAACACCCATGCATACACATGATGACATATGCACTATACACACACGTATACGTGGATTATGTATTGTAGATATGTGGCAATGGTGGAGTAGGGGCCAGAGGGCACACACTAAATGTATTGGGTAAAGTGTTATGAAATGTAATGTAACATTTTAAATTGTATAAAACTGCCTTAATGTTGCTAGATCCCAGGAAGAGTAGATGCTGCCTGGCAGGAACAAACGAGGATCCTTCATAAATACAAATACTACACCAGACTACAGACTACACTACTACACCAGACTACAGACTACACTACCACACCAGACTCATGGCTACACTACTACACCAGACTACTGACTACACTACCACACCAGACTCCTGGCTACACTACTACACCAGACGACAGACTACACTACCACACCAGACTCCTGGCTACACTACTACACCAGACTACAGACTACACTACTACACCAGACTACAGACTATACTACTACACCAGACTACAGACTACACTACCACACCACACTCCTGGCTACACTACTACACCAGACTACAGACTACACTACTAAACCGGGCTACAGACTACACTACATGTATATGGAGGGTATGGAGCAGAAGATGAGAACCCAGAAGACAGGCTAGCCGACGACCAAATGAGTCTGCAGAACGACTTGCAGAACCAGAATGAGAACTGAGGACCCCAGTCGGAGACCATGTCCACTGGGAGTCCATGGATCTGGAAGACATGCTGCACCATGAACTGGGCCATCTCTTGGGCATAGGGTAGCTTGGAATGAAGTGGGCAGCTTTGGAAAACTGATCCAATACTGTCATACGCCTCATCATTTCTCATCATTTCTCTTCATATGTCAAGGATTGAAAAGGATTTGCTAGTAGACTGTCAACGTGATTCAGGATGATCACTGCTTGTCTAACTTGCTAGCTAACATTTTGAAAATATGATGTTGAAATGAACAGTCCAATCAAAGCTACGGTAGATATAACGTGATTTGACGTAATTTTATCTGTGGCCAATGAGCTTGAGTCTTCTTGGATGGGCACTTCTAATGTAAATCTATGTCAGCAGCCAAGGGTGCTTGAACTTCCTAGCTCTCCATGCAGATTCTGTGGTGACATAGTGGCCCCATGAGTGACAGAACACTGAGCTAATCACAGCGAAACTAGAGAAGATTACTAACGCCTACATTTTGTATTTTCTGCTGGCCCCACCACCACAGAAAGCACTGAGCTCGGCTGAAACATCGGTATTTTGGAGCTGCTTTACTCATTAAACAAAAAAGAGACCATGTTTGTATGCGGCTTTATTAACTAAATAAACATGTTTTTACATTGTTTGCAAACTGATACGACACGTATTAATGCCAAAATAACATGCAAAACAGGCAGCATCAGACGGGGGAGACCCGTGACGAAGTCCAGGGATATGTGAGACCAGGGACGGTGAGGGACAGATGCTGCAGGAGACCTGCCGGAGCTTGCCGAGGAGTCTTGTTCTGAGCACAGATCGTGCATGCGGCGACAAACAAGGAGACGTCAAGAACCATGGTAGGCCACCAAAAGCGTTGTGGCACAAAGGCCAGGGTCCAACGGGAGCCCGGGTGGCAGGCTAGCCTGGAGGAGTGGGCCCACTTCAGGACCGAGGAGTGGACCTCGTCAGGAACAAACATCCAGTTATCTGGACCCCCTCTCTGGGTTGGCTGGGAACGCTGCGCCTCACGAACGTGCTTCCCTAGCAGTCTTCCACTCGTCCCCTTCCCGTATCCGCACCAGGTGGTAGGCATTCCAAAGGTCCAGCTTGGAGAACATGTTGGCCCGCTGGTCGAGGAGATCTCGGGGGAGGCAGAAGGACGGATGAACCTTGGAGGTAGGGAGTCCTCCGTGTAGCCTGGTCTCCAGACCGACAGAGAGTACAGTCGTCCTGGGAGAAGGTCGATCCCTCAGTCATAGGGTTGGTGCTGTGGAAGCGAAGTGGCCCTGGTCTTACTGAACACCTCCCGGAGGTTCTGGTACTCCGCGGGAATGGCGGAGAGGTCCGGGACAACTTCCGAGCCACCAGGAAGATGTCCCGGGGAAGGCTGCGCTGACTTCAGGCAATGAGCGTGGCAGAGCGGGCACCAGCCCATGATGGCACCAGCAGTCAAGAAGGGATTGTGTCGCTGGAGCCAAGAGAATCCCAAAGGAGACTTAATAAGGATGAATTGGATCGTCTCACAGCAAGATGGCATGAAAAGGGGTGTCATAGATGTATCTGGGATGACACTGTGTTGTAGTAGTAGGTGTATCTGGTGTGACACTGTGTTGTAGTAGTAGGTGTATCTTGGGTGACAAACTGTTGTAGTATTAGATGTATCTGGTGTCACACTGTGTTGCAGTACTAGATGTATCTGGGATGACACTGTGTTGTAGTAGTAGATGTATCTTGGGTGACACTGTGTTGCAGTACTAGATGTATCTGGGATGACACTGTGTTGTAGTAGTAGATGTATCTTGGGTGACACTGTGTTGTAGTAGTAGGTGTATCTGGTGTGACAAACTGTTGTAGTATTAGATGTATCTGGTGTCACACTGTGTTGTAGTACTAGATGTATCTGGAGTGACACTGTGTTGTTCCAGTAGATGTATCTGGGGTGACACTGTTTTGTTGTAGTACTAGATGTATCTGGGGTGACACTGTGTTGTAGTACTAGATGTATCTGGAGTGACACTGTGGTGTTCCAGTAGATGTATCTGGGGTGACACTGTTTTGTTGTAGTACTAGATGTATCTGGGGTGACACTGTTTTGTTGTAGTACTAGATGTATCTGGGGTGACACTGTTTTGTTGTAGTACTAGATGTATCTGGGGTGACACTGTGTTGTAGTACTAGATGTATCTGGAGTGACACTGTGGTGTTCCAGTAGATGTATCTGGGGTGACACTGTTTTGTTGTAGTACTAGATGTATCTGGGGTGACACTGTTTTGTTGTAGTACTAGATGTATCTGGGGTGACACTGTTATGTTGTAATTCTAGATGTATCTGGGGTGACACTGTTTTGTTGTAGTACTAGATGTATCTGGGGTGACACTGTGTTGTAGTACTAGATGTATCTGGAGTGACACTGTGGTGTTCCAGTAGATGTATCTGGGGTGACACTGTTTTGTTGTAGTACTAGATGTATCTGGGGTGACACTGTTTTGTTGTAGTACTAGATGTATCTGGGGTGACACTGTTTTGTTGTAGTACTAGATGTATCTGGGGTGACACTGTTTTGTTGTAGTACTAGATGTATCTGGGGTGACACTGTTTTGTTGTAGTACTAGATGTATCTGGGGTGACACTGTTTTGTTGTAGTACTAGATGTATCTCGGGTGACACTGTGTTGTTCCAATAGATGGATCTGGGCTACGCTGTGTTGTGGTTGTAGGTGCATCTTGTTTTACACTGTGTGGTAGTAATATATGTTTCTGGTGTGACACTGTGTTGTAGTATCAGGTGTATCTGGTGTGACACTGTGTTGTAATAGTAGATGTATCTTGGGTGACACTGTGTTGTTCCAATAGATGGATCTGGGCTGACGCTGTGTTGTGGTTGTAGGTGCATCTTGTTTTACACTGTGTTGTAGTAGTAGGTGTTTCTGGTGTAATGCTGTGTTGTAGTAGTAGGTGTTTCTGGTGTAATGCTGTGTTGTAGTAGTAGGTGTTTCTGGTGTAATGCTGTGTTGTAGTAGTAGGTGTTTCTGGTGTAATGCTGTGTTGTAGTAGTAGGTGTTTCTGGTGTAATGCTGTGTTGTAGTGGTAGGTGTTTCTGGTGTAATGCTGTGTTGTAGTAGTAGGTGTTTCTGGTGTAATGCTGTGTTGTAGTGGTAGGTGTTTCTGGTGTAATGCTGTGTTGTAATAGTAGATGTATCTTGGGTGACACTGTGTTGCAGTACTAGATGTATCTGGGATGACACTGTGTTGTAGTAGTAGATGTATCTTGGGTGACACTGTGTTGTAGTAGTAGATGTTTCTGTTGTAATGCTGTAGGTGTTTCTGGTGTAATGCTGTGTTGTAGTAGTAGGTGTTTCTGGTGTAATGCTGTGTTGTAGTAGTAGGTGTTTCTGGTGTAATGCTGTGTTGTAGTGGTAGGTGTTTCTGGTGTAATGCTGTGTTGTAGTAGTAGGTGTTTCTGGTGTAATGCTGTGTTGTAGTAGTAGGTGTTTCTGGTGTAATGCTGTGTTGTAGTAGTAGGTGTTTCTGGTGTAATGCTGTGTTGTAGTGGTAGGTGTTTCTGGTGTAATGCTGTGTTGTAGTAGTAGGTGTTTCTGGTGTAATGCTGTGTTGTAGTAGTAGGTGTTTCTGGTGTAATGCTGTGTTGTAGTAGTAGGTGTTTCTGGTGTAATGCTGTGTTGCAGTGTTTGGTGTGGTAATAGGAGACTCTCTTTTGTGTAGCTTCACATTAGCAGAGATTATCCACGGATTCCTGTTAAGATTCCAATCACTCCAATTATGTTCCTCCAATGTGACTTTTCCAAGGCTTCTGTCACGGGAATTCTGCTGCCATCAATTAGGGGCCTGTCAGTTCTTATCTGGCTGGTTCTCCTCTGGTCTCCTCCAGTTACAAATCGCTCTCCTCTCCTCCTCCTCTCCTCCTCTCCATCTCCTCTCCTCCTCCTTCTCTCCTCTCCCTCTTCTTTCCTCATCTTCATCCTCCTTCTCTCCCTCTCTTCTCTCCTCTCCCTCTCCTCTCCTCCTCCTCCTCTCCCTCTCCTTCTCTCCTCCTCTCCCTCCTCTCCTCCTTCTCTCCCTCTCCACCTCATCCTCCTCCTCATCCTCTCCCTCTCCTCTCCTCTCCTCCTTCTCTCCTCTCCCTCTCCTCCTCCTTTTCCTCTCCCTCTCCTCTTCTCCTCTTCTCCTTCTATCCACTTCCTCTCCTCCTCTCCCGTGTTCCCATGACACACGCAGCGATACTCATCTACCATCTACCACGCCATAGAGGAGAACTAGAGGAGACAATCATTAAAGAGTTGTGGCATTTACTCCCAGTCACACACACACACACACACACACACACACACACACACACACACACACACACACACACACACACACACACACACACACACACACACACACACACACACACACACACACACACACACACACACACACACACACACACTCCCTCAGAGACACAAACACGCACACAGACACACACAAACCCCCACTTTCCCAGTCAGCCTCTCTCTCAGAGATCTGAATCTGCAATTACCTCCCAGTGAATAGTGTTGTCCGAGCAGGCCAGTGTTAATAATGGCCCATCTCAGAGTGAATACAGAACCGATCATTTCCTCAGAAGCTCTTCTTTGATTGTTTATCGCTCCCCACTACCTGGGTTTTTAAAGATTTTATTTATTTATTTCACCTTTATTTTTTAACCAGGTAGGCCAGTTGAGAACAAGTTCTTATTTACAACTGCGTCCTGGCCAAGATAAAGCAAAGCAATGCGACAAAAATTACAACACAGAGTTACACATAAACAAACATACAGTCAATAACACAAAAGAACATTTTAAAATGTAAAAAATCTATGTACATTGTGTGCAAATGTAGAAGAGTATGGGGGTAAGACAATAAATAGGCCTTAGAGGTGAAATCATTACAATTTAGCATTAATACTGGAGTGATGGATGTGCAAGTAGAGATACTTGCTTGCAAAAGAGCAAGAGGGTAAATAATAATATGGGGATGAGGTAGTCAGGTAGGGCTATTTACAGATGGGCTATATACAGGTACAGTGATCGGTTAGCTGCTCTGACAGTGGATGCTTAAAGTTAGAGAGGGAGATATAAGACTACAGCTTCAGAGATTTTAGAAATTTGTTCCAGTCACTGGCAGCAGAGAACTGGACGGAAAGGCTGCCAAAGGAAGTGTTGGCTTTGGGGACCATTGAAATATACCTGCTGGAGCGCGTGCTACAGGTGGGTGTTGCTCTGGTGACCAGGTTATCGGGTTATCAGACACTACTGTAACAAATACAGAAATAAATCCCCAGGCTTACGAAAAGTTACTTCTGTATTTATTGAGAGGTATCCCGCAGAGAGGAAAAGTATGACTGTGACATCAAACGCTTATGTTAAGCCTTTGAGAGCCAAGCATCTGCATTAATCAACAGGAAATGATCCTGGCTATAACATGTGGAGGGTAGCCGTGCACCTGCAGCCATTCCCCTGCAGCCGTGCACCTGCAGCCATTCCCCTGCAGCCGTGCACCTGCAGCCATTCCCCTGCAGCCGTGCACCTGCAGCCATACCCCTCCAGCCATTCCCTTGCAGCCATTCCCCTGCAGCCGTGCACCTGCAGCCATTCCCCTGCAGCCATTCCCCTGCAGCCATTCCCCTCCAGCCGTGCACCTGCAGCCATATACCTCCAGCCATTCCCCTGCAGCCCTATACCTCCAGCCATTCCCTTGCAGCCATTCCCCTGCAGCCATGCACCTGCAGCCATGCACCTGCAGCCATTCCCCTCCAGCCATTCCCCTGCAGCCGTGCACCTGCAGCCATTCCCTTGCAGCCATTCCCCTGCAGCCGTGCACCTGCAGCCATTCCCTTGCAGCCATTCCCCTGCAGCCGTGCACCTGTAGCCATTCCCCTGCAGCCATTCCCCTCCAGCCATTCCCTTGCAGCCATATACCTCCAGCCATTCCCTTGCAGCCATTCCCCTGCAGCCGTGCACCTGCAGCCATTCCCCTGCAGCCATTCCCCTGCAGCCATTCCCTTGCAGCCATGCACCTGCAGCCATTCCCCTCCAGCCATTCCCCTGCAGCCGTGCACCTGCAGCCATGCACCTGCAGCCATTCCCCTGCAGCCATTCCGCTGCAGCCATTCCCCTGCAGCCATTCCGCTGCAGCCATATACCTGCAGCCATGCACCTGCAGCCCTATACCTCCAGCCATGCACCTCTAGCCATGCATCTGCAGCCGTGCACCTGCAGCCATGTACCTACCATGCACCTCTAGCCATATACCTCTAGCCATGCACCTGCAGCCATATACCTCCAGCCATGCACCTGCAGCCATGCACCTGCCATGCACCACCAGCCTTGCACCTGCCATGCACCTCTAGCCATGAACCACCTGTCATGCACCTGCCATGCACCTCTAGCCATGCACCACCATCCATGCACCTACCGTGCACCTCTAGCCATGCACCACCAGTCTTGCACCTGCCATGCACCTCTAGCCATGCACCATCAGCCATGCACCTGCCATGCACCTCTAGCCATGCACCACCATCCATGCACCTACCGTGCACCTCTAGCCATGCACCACCAGCCATTCACATGCCATGCACCTCTAGCCATGAACCACCAGTCATGCACCTACCGTGCACCTCTAGCCATGCACCAAAAGCCTTGTACCTGCCATGCACCACCAGCCTTGCACCTGCCATGCACCTCTAGCCATGCACCACCAGCCATTCACATGCCATGCACCTCTAGCCATGCACCACCAGCCATTCACCTGCCATGCACCTCTAGCCATGCACCACCAGCCTTGCACCTGCCATGCACCTCTAGCCATGCACCACCAGCCATGCACCACCAGCCTTGCACCTGCCATGCACCACCTGCCATGCACCTCTAGCCATGCACCACCAGCCTTGCACCTGCCATGCACCACCAGCCATGCACCACCAGCCTTGCACCTGCCATGCACCACCAGCCATGCACCACCAGCCTTGCACCTGCCATGCACCACCTGCCATGCACCACCAGCCTTGCACCTGCCATGCACCACCAGCCTTGCACCTGCCATGCACCACCTGCCATGCACCACCTGCCATGCACCACCTGCCATGCACCTCTAGCCATGCACCACCAGCCTTGCACCTGCCATGCACCACCTGCCATGCACCACCTGCCATGCACTACCAGCCATGCACCACCAGCCATGCACCACCTGCCATGCACCACCTGCCATGCACCACCTGCCATGCACCACCTGCCATGCACCACCAGCCTTGCACCTGCCATGCACCACCAGCCTTGCACCTGCCATGCACCACCTGCCATGCACCACCTGCCATGCACCACCAGCCATGCACCACCAGCCATGCACCACCTGCCATGCACCACCTGCCATGCACCACCAGCCTTGCACCTGCCATGCACCACCAGCCTTGCAGCTGCCATGCACCACCTGCCATGCACCACCTGCCATGCACCACCTGCCATGCACATGCCTTCCTCGCAATGTGATGGAGGAAGATGCAGAGAAATAGTGAACATTCATGGTCTGTTGTTTAATGCAAATAAATCATTGACAATATTTCATTTTGTGTGAATGTTGTATACTCTAGAATGGTAAGGGGCAAACAAGATTTTAGAATGTTTCAACAGACCAATAACCTCTTAGGGTTATCTGACATATAATAATATGTGTGTAGAAAGCAGTGACGATGCATATAAATGAGATATGCAATCTGAAAAGATTGGCACAGAAAAGTAAAATATACAAAAATATACAGCTGTTATTATATGTCCATGTCTGGATCTGGAGCAGTGTTACTGTATGTCTGGATCTGGAGCAGTGTTACTGTATGTCTGGATCTGGAGCAGGGATACTGTATGTCTGGATCTGGAGCAGTGTTACTGTATGTCTGGATCTGGAGCAGGGATACTGTATGTCTGGATCTGGAGCAGTGTTACTGTATGTCTGGATCTGGAGCAGGGATACTGTATGTCTGGATCTGGAGCAGTGATACTATATGTCTGGATCTGGAGCAGTGATACTATATGTCTGGATCTGGAGCAGGGATACTGTATGTCCATGTCTGGATCTGGAGCAGTGTTACTGTATGTCTGGATCTGGAGCAGTGTTACTGTATGTCTGGATCTGGAGCAGGGATACTGTATGTCTGGATCTGGAGCAGTGTTACTGTATGTCTGGATCTGGAGCAGTGTTACTGTATGTCTGGATCTGGAGCAGGGATACTGTATGTCTGGATCTGGAGCAGTGATACTGTATGTCTGGATCTGGAGCAGGGATACTGTATGTCTGGATCTGGAGCAGTGTTACTGTATGTCTGGATCTGGAGCAGGGATACTGTATGTCTGGATCTGGAGCAGTGATACTGTATGTCTGGATCTGGAGCAGTGTTACTGTATGTCTGGATCTGGAGCAGGGATACTGTATGTCCATGTCTGGATCTGGAGCAGGGATACTGTATGTCTGGATCTGGAGCAGGGATACTGTATGTCTGGATCTGGAGCAGTGTTACTGTATGTCTGGATCTGGAGCAGGGATACTGTATGTCTGGATCTGGAGCAGTGTTACTGTATGTCTGGATCTGGAGCAGGGATACTGTATGTCTGGATCTGGAGCAGTGTTACTGTATGTCCTTTTCTGGAGCAGGGATACTACATGTCTGGATCTGGAGCAGTGATACTATATGTCTGGATCTGGAGCAGTGATACTATATGTCTGGATCTGGAGCAGTGTTACTGTATGTCTGGATCTGGAGCAGTGATACTGTATGTCTGGATCTGGTGCAGTGTTACTGTATGTCTGGATCTGGAGCAGGGATACTGTATGTCCATGTCTGGATCTGGAGCAGTGTTACTGTATGTCTGGATCTGGAGCAGGGATACTGTATGTCTGGATCTGGTGCAGTGTTACTGTATGTCTGGTTCTGGAGCAGGGATACTACATGTCTGGATCTGGAGCAGTGATACTATATGTCTGGATCTGGAGCAGTGTTACTGTATGTCTGGATCTGGAGCAGGGATACTATATGTCTGGATCTGGAGCAGTGTTACTGTATGTCCTTTTCTGGAGCAGGGATACTACATGTCTGGATCTGGAGCAGTGATACTATATGTCTGTATCTGGAGCAGTGATACTATATGTCTGGATCTGGAGCAGTGATACTATATGTCTGGATCTGGAGCAGTGTTACTGTATGTCTGGATCTGGAGCAGGGATACTATATGTCTGGATCTGGAGCAGTGTCCTTTTCTGGAGCAGGGATACTACATGTCTGGATCTGGAGCAGTGATACTATATGTCTGTATCTGGAGCAGTGATACTATATGTCTGGATCTGGAGCAGTGATACTATATGTCTGGATCTGGAGCAGTGTTACTATATGTCTGGATCTGGAGCAGTGTTACTATATGTCTGGATCTGGAGCAGTGATACTATATGTCTGGATCTGGAGCAGTGATACTATATGTCTGGATCTGGAGCAGTGTTACTATATGTCTGGATCTGGAGCAGTGATACTATATGTCTGGATCTGGAGCAGTGTTACTATATGTCTGGATCTGGAGCAGTGTTACTGTATGTCTGGATCTGGAGCAGTGATACTATATGTCTGGATCTGGCAGTGTTACAGTGATCTGGAGCAGTGTTACTGTATGTCTGGATCTGGAGCAGTGATACTATATGTCTGGATCTGGAGCAGTGTTACTATATGTCTGGATCTGGGTCAGTGATACTGTATGTCTGAATCTGGAGCAGTGATACTGTACGTCTGGATCTGGAGCAGTGATACTTTATGTCTGGATCTGGAGCAGTGATACTGTATGTCTGGATCTGGAGCAGTGATACTATATGTCTGGATCTGGAGCAGTGTTACTGTATGTCTGGATCTGGAGCAGTGATACTATATGTCTGGATCTGGAGCAGTGTTACTATATGTCTGGATCTGGAGCAGTGTTACTGTATGTCTGGATCTGGAGCAGTGATACTATATGTCTGGATCTGGAGCAGTGTTACTATATGTCCATGTCTGAATCTGGAGCAGTGTTACTGTATGTCTGGATCTGGAGCAGTGTTACTGTATGTCTGGATCTGGAGCAGTGATACTATATGTCTGGATCTGGGTCAGTGATACTGTATGTCTGAATCTGGAGCAGTGATACTGTATGTCTGGATCTGGAGCAGTGATACTTTATGTCTGGATCTGGAGCAGTGTTACTGTATGTCTGGATCTGGAGCAGTGTTACTGTATGTCTGGATCTGGAGCAGTGTTACTGTATGTCTGGATCTGGAGCAGTGATACTTTATGTCTGGATCTGGAGCAGTGATACTTTATGTCTGGATCTGGAGCAGTGTTACTTTATGTCTGGATCTGCAGCAATGTTACTATATCGTTAGACAGGGTCTGAGCCGCCAAAGCCTCACACCATTATTGCTGATAATTTGGTGCTGGCTAAGGCTAAAACTGGCCAAGTGTGGAGAGTTATTGTTATCCACGTCGGCACCAACGACGTCAGGATAAAACAGTCAGAGGTCACCAAGCGCAACATAGCTTCAACGTGTAAATCAGCTAGAAAGATATGTCGGCATTGAGTAATTGTCTCTGGCTCCCTCCCAGTTAGAGGGAGTGATGAACTCTACAGCAGAGTCTTTACAACTCAATCGCTGGTTGAAAACTGTTATCTGCTAGAATTTGTAGATAATTGGCCCTCTTTCTGGGACTCACCCACAAACAGGACCAAGCCTGGCCTGCTGAGTAGTGATGGACTCCATCCTAGCTGGAGGGGGGGGTGCTCTCATCTTATCTATGAACATAGACAGGGCTCTAACTCCTCTAGCTCCACAATGAGATAGGGTGCAGGCCAGGCAGCAGGCTGTTATCCAGCCTGCCAGTTTAGTGGAGTCTGCCACTAGCACACTCAGTGTAGTCAGCTCAGCTATCCCCATTGAGACCGTGTCTGTGCCTCGATCTAGGTTGGGCAAAACTAAACATGGCGGTGTTCGCCTAGCAATCTGGAATAAAGAC
Organism: Oncorhynchus keta; assembly: GCF_023373465.1. Classification (NCBI taxonomy): domain Eukaryota; kingdom Metazoa; phylum Chordata; class Actinopteri; order Salmoniformes; family Salmonidae; genus Oncorhynchus; species Oncorhynchus keta. Next base: position 34,657 of record NW_026290909.1, read on the forward strand.
CTCCTCCATTCCTGTCATTATTGAAAGAGATTGTGATACTTCACATCTCAAAATAGGGCTACTTAATGTTAGGTCCCTCACTTCCAAGGCAGTTATAGTCAATGATCTAATCACTGATCATAATCTTGATGTGATTGGCCTGACTGAAACATTGCTTAAGCCTGATGAATTTACTGTGATAAATGAGGCCTCTCCTCCCAGTTAAACTAGTGAGCATATATCCTACGCATCCCGCGGAGGTGTTGCTAACATTTATGATAGCAAATTTGACATTATCGGTCATAGTCTGCTTCTGAAAAACGTATGTGTTATGGCTGAAGGACGGCTCATAATAACGGCTGGAATGGAGTCAGTGGGATGGTATCAAACACATCAAACATGTGGTCTCCATAGTTTCCATGGTTTCCATGTGGTTGATACCATTCCACTGACTCCATTCCAGCCATTATTATGAGCCGTCCTCCCCTCACCAGCCTCCACTGCTTTACATTCAATGCTATATTGTGGCTAAAGACTTACTTACTTTACTTTAATGGAAGCCTCTCCAAGATAATCCAGGTAGAATCAGGAATTCTCCACGACAGCGGTCTAGGCCTCTTACTTTTTTTCAACCTTTACTAACAACATGCTACTGGCTTTGTATGCGGATGACTCAACACTATACACGTCAGCTACTACAGCCACTGAAACGCTTAACAAAGAGCTGCAGTTAGTTTCAGAGTGGGTGGCAAAGAATAAGTTAGTCCTAAATATTTCTAAAACTAAAAGCATTGTATTTGGGACAAATCATTCACTAAACCCTAAACCTCAACTAAATCTTGTAATGAGTAATGTGGAAATTGAGCAAGTTGAGGTGATTAAACTGCTTGGAGTAACCCTGGATTGTAAACTGTCATGGTCAAAACATATTGATACAACAGTAGCTAAGATGGGGAAAAGTCTGTCTATAATAAAGCATTGCTCTGCCTTCTTAACTTAGGATAGGGGCCAGCATTTTCACTTTTGGATGAATAGCGTGCCTAGAGTGAACTGCCTCCTACTCAGTCCTAGATGCTAATATATGCATATTATTAGTATATTTGGATAGAAAAAACTCTGAAGTTTCTAAAACTGTTTGAATTATGTCTGTGAGTATAACAGAACTCATTTGGCAGGCGAAAACCTGAGAAAAAATCCAAACATGAAGTGGGAAATCTGAGGTTTGTAGTTTTTGAACTCACCCCTATTGAATACACAGTGGGATATGGGTTATTTTTCACTACCTAAGGTTTCCAGTAGATGTTAACCGTCTTTAGAACGTTCTTTCAGGCTGCTACTGTGATGTGGGACCGGATGAGAGCTCTTTGAGTCAGTGGTCTGCCTACAGCTTCGTTGTCAGTCAGGCACTTTCACTTGAGAGGAAGCTCCTGTTCCATTGCTTTTCTACAGAAAATGGAATTCTCCGGTTGGAACATTATTGAACTTTTATGATAAAAACATCCTAAAGATTGATTCTATACTTAGACAAGTTTCTTCAACCTGTAATATAACTTTTTGAACGTTTCGTCTCAATGGACCAGATCGCACATTTGGATTTGTTTACCAAACATCCTAACAAAAGAAGCTATTGGACATAAATGGACATAAATGATGGACATTGTTGAACAAAACAAACATTTATTGTTGAACTGCGATTCCTGGGAGTGCATTCTGATGAAGATCATCAAAGGTAAGTGAATATTTATAATGCTATTCATGAATAATGTTGACTACCCAACATAGTGGATATTTCTCTGGCTGGTTTGGGCTCTGAGTGCCGTTCTCAGATTATGCTTTTTCCATAAAGTGTTTTTGAAATCTGACAAAGCGGTTGCATTGAGGAGAAGTGTATCTATATTTCCATGTCTAACAATTGTATTTTCATCAACATTTATAATGAGTATTTCTGTGAATTCACATGGTTTTGGAACTACTGAACGTAACACGCCAATGTAAAATAAGATTTTTGGATATAAATATTTACCGAACAAAACATACATGTATTGTGTAACATGAAGTCCTATGAGTGTCATCTGATGAAGATCATCAAAGGTTAGTGAATCATTTTATCTCTATTTGTGCTTTTTGTGACTCCTCTCTTTGACTGGAAAAATGGCTGGGTTTTTCTGTGACTTGGTGGTGACTTAACATAATCGTTTGTGGAGCTTTCGCTGTAAAGCACTTCTGAAATCAGACACTGTGGCTGGATTAACAAGAATTGTATCTTTAAAATGGTGCCTAATACTTGTATGTTTGAGAAATTTGATTTTTGAAATTTCTGTTGATTTGTATTTGGCGCCCTGCAATTTCATTGGCTGTTGGCGATGGGTTCCGCTAGAGGAACGTGGTTAACAACACTATCAACAAGGCAGGTCCTATAGGCCCTAGTTTTGTCGCACCTGGACTACTGTTCAGTCATGTGGTCAGGTGCCACAAAAAGGGACAGGAAAATTGCAATTGGCTCAGAACAGGGCAGCACGGCTGGCCCTTGGACGTACACAGAGAGCTAATATTAATAATATGCATGTCAATCGATCCTGACTCAAAGTGGAGGAGAGATGGTCATCGCTACTTGTATTTATGAGAGGTATTGACATGTTGAATGCACCAAGCTGTCTGTTTGAACTACTGGCGCACAGCTCAGACACCCATGCATACCCCACAAGACATGGCACCAGAGGTCTCTTCACAGTCCCCAAGTCCAGAACAGACTATGGGAGGCTCACAGTACTACATAGAGCCATTACTACATGGATCTCTATTCCACATCAGGTAACTGATGCCAGCATTAAAATCAGATTTAAAAAACAGATACAAATAAATACTGTACTGTTCTGTACTGTATACTACTGTACTGTAATGTACACTGCTGTACTGTTCTGTACTGTACACTAATGTAATAATAATAATAATATATGCCATTTAGCAGACGCTTTTATCCAAAGCGACTTACAGTCATAGTACTGTACTGTACTATACTATTCTGTACTGTATACTACTGTAATGTTCTGTACTGAACTATTCTGTACTGTACACTACTGTACTGTTTTGTACTGTTCTGTACTGTACACTACTGTCCTGTTTTGTACTGTACACTTCTGTACTGTTCTGTACTGTACTATTCTGTACTGTACACTACTGTACTATTCTGTACTGTATACTACTGTACTATTATGTAATGTACACTACTGTACTATTCTGTACTGTACACTACTGTACACTTCTGTGCTGTTCTGTACTGTACTATTCTGTACTGTACACTAGTCTACTGTTCTGTACTGTACACGACTGCACTGTTCTGTACTGTATACTACTGCACTGTTCTGTACTGTATACTACTGTACTGTTCTGTACTGTTCTGTACTGTTCTGTACTGTACACGACTGTACTGTTCTGTACTGTACACTACTGTACTGTTCTGTACTGTTCTATGTACTGTACTATTCTGTACTGTATACTACTGTTCTGTTCTGTACTGTACTATTCTGTACTGTACACTACTGTACTGTTCTGTACTGTACACTAATGTACTGTTCTGTACTGTACACTAATGTACTGTACACTACTCTACTGTTCTGTACTGTACACTACTGTACTGTTCTGTACTGTCCTGTACTGTACACTACTCTAATGTTCTGTACTGTACACTACTGTCCTGTAATGTTCTGTACTGTACACTACTGTACTGTTCTGTACTGTCCTGTACTGTACACTACTGTACTGTTCTGTAATGTACACGACTGTACTGTTCTGTACTGTACACTACTCTACTGTTCTGTACTGTACACTACTGTCCTGTAATGTTCTGTACTGTACACTACTGTCCTGTAATGTTCTGTACTGTACACTACTCTACTGTTCTGTACTGTCCTGTACTGTACACGACTGTACTGTTCTGTACTATTCTGTACTGTACACTACTGTACTGTACTGTGCTATCCATTGTTGTTAAACAGAGAAGTCTATGATTGGTTCAGATTTGGTCTGGTTGCCTCCTGAGTGTCGCAGTGGTCCAAGGCATTGCAGTGCTAGAGGCATCACTAGAGATCTGGTTTCAAGCCAAGTCTGTGTCACAGCCGGCCACGAACGGGAGACCAGTGAGACAGTGCATAATTGGCCCAGCGTCGTCCGGATTAGGGGAAAGTTTGGCCGGCTGGGATGTCCGTGTCCCAACATGCTTTAGCGACTCCTTGTGGCAGCCAGGTGCACGCGCGGTGACTTCAGGTCCCCAGCAGTAAGGTGTTTCCTCGACACATTGTTGCGGCTGGTTTCCAGGTTAAGCGAACAGTGTGTCAAGAAGCAGTATGGCTTGGTTAGGTCGTGTTTCTGGAACACATAGCTTTTGACCTTCGCCTCTCCTGAATCCGTACGTGAGTTCCATCGATGAATATCAATTGGGCCAAAAATGACATCTGGACGTTGAAATCAAGGCCTGGGCCATGTCACGCCCTGGTCGAAGTATTTTGTGTTTATCTTCATGTATTGGGTCAGGCCAGGGTGTGGCATGGGGTTTTTGTATTGTGGTGTGTTATGTCTTGGGGTTTTGGTGTTGGTATTGGGATTGTAGCTTAGTGGGGTATCTAGCAAAGTCTATGGCTGTCTGGAGTGGTTCTCAATCAGAGGCAGGTGTTTATCGTTGTCTCTGATTGGGAACCATATTTAGGCAGCCATATTCTTTGAGTTTGTCGTGGGTGATTGTCCTTAGTGTCTTTGTTCCTGTCGCTGTGTTAGTTGACACAAGTATAGGCTGTTTCGGTTTTCGTTTCGTTATTTACGTTCTTTGTTTTGTAGTGTTTGTGTTATTTCGTGTTTACGTTTGTTGATTAAACATGGATCGCAATCTACACGCTGCGTTTTGGTCCGACTCTCCTTCACACCTAGAAAACCATTACAGGCCAACTGACCAAATTCAATTACTTTTCACCCCCCATGTATGTCCGGTGTCAGTCGGTGTTCAGTGGGTGAGGATGCTGGTTACAGTAAATGGAAAGAGAGGGGGCTCATAAGTAGGTGTCAGTAAGAGCCGGGAGAGGGAGAGAGAGGGGGCTCATGGGTAGGTATCCGTAAGAGATGGGAGAAGTGACATTAATTGGAGAGAGAGAAAGAGGTTGTCCAGACTTTTCACACTCTTGCTTTGACCACCAGACAACAGAAAGAGAAATAAAAGTTATCAGCTGAACATAACAGTATGCCAGTGGAAGGGAGGACAGCAGCAGGTGACACTATGATCTGAACATAACAGTATGCCAGTGGAAGGGAGGACAGCAGCAGGTGACACTATGATCTGAACATAACAGTATGCCAGTGGAAGGGAGGACAGCAGCAGGTGACACTATGATCTGAACATAACAGTATGCCAGTGGAAGGGAGGACAGCAGCAGGTGACACTATGATCTGAACATAACAGTATGCCAGTGGAAGGGAGGACAGCAGCAGGTGACACTATGATCTGAACATAACAGTATGCCAGTGGAAGGGAGGACAGCAGCAGGTGACACTATGATCTGAACATAACAGTATGCCAGTGGAGCAGGTGACACTATGGAACATAACAGTATGCCAGGCAGCAGGTGACACTATGATCTGAACATAACAGTATGCCAGTGGAAGGGAGGACAGCAGCAGGTGACACTATGATCTGAACATAACAGTATGCCAGTGGAAGGGAGGACAGCAGCAGGTGACACTATGATCTGAACATAACAGTATGCCAGTGGAAGGGAGGACAGCAGCAGGTGACACTATGATCTGAACATAACAGTATGCCAGTGGAAGGGAGGACAGCAGCAGGTGACCCAACTGTAGTTTGTGACTACTATGATTTCCCATTGTAGCCAATTCAATTGCAGAAATTCAGTTTTCCGAATTTTCAGAAAGTATGTTATCGATTTTCATAAACAAACAAGACACAAACTAACTTATAGGTCTACCTTTATCTGTTACTTCTGTGAACTTTCAATATCCGTCCTGATGCTCATGAGTCCTTTAGCATGTTGTTGCTCATGGGTCCTTTAGCATGTTGTTGCTCATGAGTCCTTTAGCATGTTGTTGCTCATGGGTCCTTTAGCATGTTGTTGCTCATGAGTCCTTTAGCATGTTGTTGCTCATGGGTCCTTTAGCATGTTGTTGCTCATGGGTCCTTTAGCATGTTGTTGCTCATGGGTCCTTTAGCATGTTGTTGCTCATGGGTCCTTTAGCATGTTGTTGCTCATGGGTCCTTTAGCATGTTGTTGCTCATGAGTCCTTTAGCATGTTGTTGCTCATGGGTCCTTTAGCATGTTGTTGCTCATGGGTCCTTTAGCATGTTGTTGCTCATGGGTCCTTTAGCATGTTGTTGCTCATGGGTCCTTTAGCATGTTGTTGCTCATGAGTCCTTTAGCATGTTGTTGCTCATGGGTCCTTTAGCATGTTGTTGCTCATGGGTCCTTTAGCATGTTGTTGCTCATGGGTCCTTTAGCATGTTGTTGCTCATGGGTCCTTTAGCATGTTGTTGCTCATGGGTCCTTTAGCATGTTGTTGCTCATGGGTCCTTTAGCATGTTGATGCTCATGGGTCCTTTAGCATGTTGTTGCTCATGAGTCCTTTAGCATGTTGTTGCTCATGGGTCCTTTAGCATGTTGTTGCTCATGGGTCCTTTACATGTTGTTGCTCATGGGTCCTTTAGCATGTTGATGCTCATGGGTCCTTTAACATGGAAAAGACCGACAGCATCTTTTCTCTCTTCAGAAGCACCTTAATGACCCCACCCAGTTTTAGAGTCCTACTCTGATGAATTTCAATTACATTTTGGTGAAGGTAAAGGACACTTTACAAGTCATGGAGGTTAAAATGTTCTTTCCAATAAGCAAAGTCACACATTTCCACTTTACTTTACACTGAATTAACTCTGAATATAAATTCTGAATGTTTACTAAAGCAGAAGATGTCACATCGACCATCCTCCCCTCAGAGCGGTTACCACGTGTTTACCGTGTAAACCAGCATGATTACACTAAGAGGGGCTCAAGGAGATGCAAAGTTAATGAGTCAGAATATGCAGCTTCAAACTTCATAATGGCAGGAAATAGCACTGGGCTTCAGGTTAAATGCCTGGTGACAATAACAATGTAACTACGTAATGCCAAGAGAGAATACTTAGCTTTTAATGTTTGTGATGCTGAGAGTGTTATATCAGAAACCAGATGGACAATTTTAAAGCACCATGATGGTGTCTAGAGAAAATTGTGACTGGACTCTTTCTATCTCATGCATTAACATATATATTTTATTAGCAGAAAGATTTCATCAAATTAAATGGGAGACAGTAAATTATTTCCTCAGTCCCTTTGAGAAGTTATGAGGTTTGGTTCAGACATTATGACATTGTCAGATGGTGGTTTGTGAGAAATGTGTCTCCATAGTCTCTGTCAGCTCATCTGTCAGTGTCCTGATAAAGTTACTCGGGGGTCAGCTGGTCACAATATCTCATTCTCTCCAGTCATGAGTTCTGTCTTCATCATTCTGCATCGCTCAACCCATTGGCTGCTAGACATTGGCTGCTCGTAATATACTGTAAGATATCACCTCAGCTAATAATGCCATACTGGATGGCTGCCATTTTGCAAGCTCCAACCCAACTTTGCTATTTTGTGATTCTTTTGTTGTTTATTTCTACTTTATTTTTACAAAATGTATCCACTATCATTTCTTACAACCGACAATACCTTTTTAATATCAGTTCAGGCTTCAACTTCGACTCATCTGCCCTGGGCTCTGTAATTCCGACCGGCAAACTGGCCACCTATTCCTTCCATTCTACTGGCCAATGTACAGTCACTAGATAATAGGATGGACCTCTGATCATCCCTCCATTCTACTGGCCAATGTACAGTCACTAGATAATAGGATGGACCTCTGATCATCCCTCCATTCTACTGGCCAATGTACAGTCACTAGATAATAGGATGGACCTCTGATCATCCCTCCATTCTACCATACAGTCACTAGATAATAAGATGGACCTCTGATCGTCCCTCCATTCTACTGACTAATGTACAGTCACTTGATAATAAGATGGAGGATCTCTGATCATCCCTCCATTCTACTGGCTAATGTACAGTCACTAGATAATAAGATGGACCACTGATCGTCCCTCCATTCTACTGGCTAATATACAGTCACTAGATAATAAGATGGAGGACCTAAGATCATCCCTCCATTCTACTGACTAATATACAGTCACTAGATAATAAGATGGAGGACCTCTGATCGTCCCTCCATTCTACTGACTAATGTATAGTCACTTGATAGTGAAATGGAGGACCTCTGATCTTGGATTTGCTACCAACAGGACTCTCAAAACTGCAATATTCTCTGAAACATGGCACTTGAACAAAATGCCCCCCATGGCTATCCAACTCAATGGATTCTCCATTCAACGTGCGGAAGGGACAGTGGAATTAGGGAAATGAAGAGGGGGGAGGGGTTGCCTCTTCATCAACAACAACTGGTGTGCTGACTCGAGAGCGGTGGAAGTGTCGACCAATTGTTCACCCGTCTTGGAATACCTGATGGTCAAATGCTGACCCTTCTACCTCCCGAGGGAGTTTTCAGCTGTTATCGTTGTAGACATTCCACCTCTGGACAAGAAAAATAACAAGCTGGCTCTTAACAAACTGTATGAGGCAATAAACAAGTAGGAAATCTTACATCCAGAGGCTGCTTTTTATACATATCTACCTCCATCACTCCAGTATCCCTGTCTCCTTACCCCTATACATACAGTGGGGCAAAAAAAGTATTTAGCACATATTTGCACATATTCATTGCGCTGTTCTTTAACCCTCTGGCACCAAGTTCAAACATGTGCCATTAATACAGGTAACGAGTGGAGGACAGAGGAGCCTGTTAAAGAAGAAGTTACAGGTCTGTGAGAGACAGAAATCATGCTTGTTTGTAGGTGACCAAATACTTATTTTCCACCATAATTTGCAAATAAATTCATTAAAAATCCTACAATGTGATTTAATTGGATTTCTTTTCTTTTTTTGTCTGTCATAGTTGAAGTGTACCTATGGTGATAATTACAGGCCTCTCTCATCTTTTTAAGTGGGAGAACCTGCACAATTGGTGGCTGACTAAATACTTTTTTCCCCCACTGTACATGTTCGTGAGAGTCTCATCTTTCCATCGAGGGTCATAATAGTTTATAGGCCAAACTGTTTGGATGCTACAGACGATTTTGTGAGAAGACCGATTTTCGGGATGCCTCATGGTCTTCTTCTATGATATAATGGCGGTCCGCAAACCAACGTTGAGGTGCATGCCACTATCTATTGTGCTGGAGTGTGTGGTCATTCACATGTTTACAACATGTCTAAATCCTCCTCAGTACTTCTGAGAAAATTAAAAAGAGCCCTACTAACTTCTAATAGACACTCCCCCATCCCCCAAATCCTTTCCATCCCCCATCCAACCTCAATGACCATACACTTCAATCTTTCCCTCTCTTCAACATACTTACAACAATATAACACATGCTCCATCGTTTCATCGACCATACACTCCAGACACAAACCACTCACATGCTTGCCAACAACAATAACCCATGTAATGACGAGTTCAATGTACAATGTCTTAATTAAGTGCAATCTGTCCGAGTCTGTAATACCAACATGTTTTAAGCAGACCATCATAGTGCCTGTGCCCAAGAACACCAAGGTCAGGTGCCTAAATGACTACCGACCCATATTTCAATTTCTTAACCCAATTTCTTTAGTCACTATACCTATCTTGCCAATTGGACTTGGACCCCTCTGCTACTCGGAAGCCTACTAATCCATCACAACTAGTCTATCGACGTCACCGCACGAGGAGGCTAAAACAGACTTTCCTCCTTCGAGACATCCATCTAAGGCCCTTCTGCTAGCCCCGGCCTGCTAGCTGTCTGAATCGCCGTGTCTCCAGCCAGCCCAAACACTCACTGGACCCATATGATTCACTTGGCTACGCATGCCTCTCCCTAATATCAATATGCCTTGTCCATTACTGTCCTGGTTAGTGATTATTGTCTTATTTCACTGTAGAGCCTCTCGCCCTGCTCAATATGCCTTAAACTACCAATTAGTTCCACCTACCACATATGCGGTGACATCACCTGGTTTAAACGTCTCTAGAGACAATATCTCTCTCATCATTACTCAATGCCTAGGTTTACCTCCAATGTACTCACATCCTAACATACCTTTGTCTGTACATTATGCCTTGAATCTATTCTATCGCACACAGAAACCTGTTCCTTTTACTCTCTGTTCCGAACGTACTAGACAACCAGTTCTTATAGCCTTTAGTCATACCCTTATCAAATCAAATCAAATCAAATCAAATTTTATTTGTCACATACACATGGTTAGCAGATGTTAAATGCGAGTGTAGCGAAATGCTTGTGCTTCTAGTTCCGACAATGCAGTGATAACCAACAAGTAATCTAACTAACAATTCCAAAACTACTGTCTTATACACAGTGTAAGGGGATAAGGAATATGTACATAAGGATATATGAATGAGTGATGGTACAGAGCAGCATACAGTAGATGGTATCGAGTACAGTATATACATATGAGATGAGTGTGTAGACAAAGTAAACAAAGTGGCATAGTTAAAGTGGCTAGAGATACATGTGTTACATAAGGATGCAGTCGATGATGTAGAGTACAGTATATACATATGCATATGAGATGAATAATGTAGGGTAAGTAACATTATATAAGGTAGCATTGTTTAAAGTGGCTAGTGATATATTTACATAATTCCCATCAATTCCCATTATTAAAATGGCTGGAGTTGGGTCAGTGTCAATGACAGTGTGTTGGCAGCAGCCACTCACACTGTTAGTGGTGGCTGTTTAACAGTCTGATGGCCTTGAGATAGAAGCTGTTTTTCAGTCTCTCGGTCCCAGCTTTGATGCACCTGTACTGACCTCGCCTTCTGGATGATAGCGGGGTGAACAGGCAGTGGTTCGGGTGGTTGATGTCCTTGATGATCTTTATGGCCTTCCTGTAACAACGGGTGGTGTAGGTGTCCTGGAGGGCAGGTAGTTTGCCCCCGGTGATGCGTTGTGCAGTCCTCACTACCCTCTGGAGAGCCTTACGGTTGAGGGCGGAGCTCCTCCTACTCCTACTCCTCCTCTGTTCTTCTGGTGATGTAGAGATTAATCCAGGCCCTGCAGTGCTTAGCTCCACACCCATTCCCCAGGCGCTCTCATTTGTTGACTTCTGTAACCGTAAAAGCCTTGGTTTCATGCATGTTAACATTAGAAGCCTGCTCCCTAAGTGTGTTTTATTCACTGCTTTAGCACACTCCGCCAACCCGGATGTCCTAGCCGTGTCTGAATCCTGGCTTAGGAAGACCACCAAAAACCCTGAAATTTCCATCACTAACTATAACATTTTCCGACAAGATAGAACTGACAAAGGGGGCGTTGTTGCAATCTACTACAGAGATAGCCTGCAGAGTTCTGTCTTACTATCCACCCAAACAATTTGAACTTCTACTTTTAAAAATCCACCTTTCCAGAAACAAGTCTCTCACCGTTGCCGCTTGCTATAGACCACAATCTGCCCCCAGCTGTGCCCTGGTCACCATATGTGAATTGATTGCCCCCCATCTATCTTCAGAGCTCGTGCTGCTAGGTGACCTAAACTGTGACATGCTTAACACCCCGGCCATCCCACAATCTAATCTTGATGCCCTCAATCTCACACAAATTATCAATGAACCCACCGGGTACAACCCCAAATCCGTAAACACAGGCACCCTCATAGATATCATTCTAACCAACTTGCCCTCCAAATACACCTCTGCTGTTTTCAACCAAGATCTCAGCGACCACTGCCTCATTGCCTGCATCCGTAATGGGTCTGTGGTCAAACAACTACCACGCATCACTGTCAAACACACCGTAAAACACTTCAGGGAGCAGACCTATCTAATCGACCTGGCCCAGGTATCCTGGAAGGATATTGATCCCGTCAGTAGAGGATGCCTGGTTATTCTTTAAAAGTGCACCATTCGATAAGCATGCCCCATTCAAACATTTTAGAACCAGGAACAGATATAGCCCTTAGTTCTCTCCAGACCTAACTGCCCTTGACCAGCACAAAAACATCCTATGGCATTCTGCATCAGCATCGAACAGCCCCTGTGATATGGAACACATATACACAGGCAGTTAGGAAAGCTCAGGCTAGCTTTTTCAAGCAGAAACTTCCATCTTGTAGCACAAACTCAAAACATTTCTGGGACACTAAAGTCCATGGAGCATAAGAGCATCTCCTCCCAGCTGCACACTGCACTGAGGCTAGGAAACACTGTCACCACCGATAAATCCACTTTAATTGAGAATTTCAATAAGCATTTTTCTACGGCTGGCCATGCTTTCCATCTGGCCACCCCTACCCCAATCAACAGCCCCCCACCTCCCATAGCAACTTGCCCAAGCCTTCCCCATTTCTCCTTTACCCAAATCCAGATAGCTGATGTTCTGAAAGAGCTGCAAAATCTGGACCCCTACAAATCAGCTAGACAATCTGGACCCTCTATTTCTAAAAATTATTTGCTGAAATTGTTGCAACCCCTATTACTAGCCTGCTCAACCTCTCTTTCGTATCGTCTGAGATTCCCATAGATTGGAAACCTGCCGCGGGCATCCCCCTCTTCAAAAGGGGGAGACACTCTAGACCCAAACTGCTACAGACCTATATCTATCCTACCCTGCCTTTCTAAGGTCCTTGAAAGTCAAGTTAACAAACAGATCACCGACCATTTCCAATCCCACCGTACCTTCTCTGCTATGCTATGCTCCAGTTTCCGAGCTGGTCATGGATGCACCTCAGCCACACTCAAGGTCCTAAACGATATCATAACCACCATCTATAAAAGACAATACTGTGCAGCCGCATTCAGCGACCTGTTCAAGGCTTATCGGTAAACTCAACAGCCTTGGTTTCTCAAATGACTCCCTTGCCTGGTTTTCCAACTACTTCTCAGACAGAGTTTAGCGTGTCAAATCGGAGGTCCTGTTGTCCGGACCTCTGGCAGTCTCTATGGGGGTGCTACAGGGTTAAATTCTCGGGCAGACTCTTTTCTCTGTATACATCAATGATGCCGCTCTTGCTGTGATTCTCTGATCCACCTCTATGCAGACGACACCATTCTGTATACTTCTGGCCCATCTTTGGACACTAACCTCCAGACGAGCTTCAATGACATACAACACTCCTTCCATTGTCTCTAACTGCTCTAAAATGCAAGCAAAACAAAATGCATGCTCCTCAACCGATCGCTGCCTGCACCTGCCGGCCCATCTAGCATCACTACTCTGGAAGGTTCTGAATTGTAGACAACTATAAATATTTAGGTGTCTGGCTAGACTGTAAACTCTCCTTCCAGACTCATATTAAGCATCTCCAATCCAAAATTAAATCTAGAATCTGCGTCCTGTTTCGCTGCCAAACATACCCTCGTAAAACGGACTATCCTACATTTCACAAAATAGCCTCCAACACTCTACTCAGCAAATTGGATGCAGTCTCTCACAGTGCCATCCATTTTATCACCAAAGCCCCATATACTACCCACCACTGTGATCTGTATGCTCTCGTTGGCTGGTCCTCGCTACATATTCGTCACAAAACCCACTGGCTCCAGGTCATCTACAAGTCTTTGCTAGGTAAAGCTCCGCGTTAACTCAGCTCACTGGTCATCATAGCAACACCCAACCGTAGCACACACTCCAGCAGCTCCACTGGTAACCCACAATGCCAGCACCTCATTTGGCCGCCTAACCTTCCAGTTCTCTGCTGCCAATGACTGGAACAAATTGCCAAAATCACTGAAGTTGGAGACTTAAATCTCTATCAATAACTTTAAGCGTCAGCTGTCAGAGCAGCTTTCCGATCGCTGCAGCTGTTTGTTTATCCCATGTGTAACTCTGTGTTGTTGTTTTTCTCGCACTGCTTTGCTTTATCTTGGCCAGATCGCAGTTGTAATTGAGAACATGTTCTCAACTAGCCCACCTGGTTAAATAAAGGTGAAATATATATTTTTTTATTAAAGGCAGGAATAGTTCTGACATCCTGAGATGGGCAGCAAACCAGTCTGTGACTGCCGCAGAGTGGTGGAATGCCACATTATCCCACACAACAACGCAGGTAGGGGTGTTTCTTGTCCCTCTCTCCTCCACTGGCACACGTCGATTATCCAGGTCATCCAGAAAAGAAAATTAGCCTCTCTGTATTGTAGGGGCCAATGAGTGGTTTGTGTAACAGCAAACCATCATCGGACAGTGCTGCACACATTGTGATGTTAGCTCCTCTCTGGTCTGGGACATCCACGGTTGCTCTGTCCAATCACATTTCTGCATCTGTTGAGTGTTTTTGCCAGGTTGAATTCAGCTTCATCCACAAAGATGAATATACAGTATGTGCAATTTGCCTGGCTTCCATCTCCATTACTCTCTTCCTTCTCTAATACAGTTAATCCACCGTTTTACAGTACTTTACATTATGCATAGCTGTGTATTTACCCTGTTTGGTGATTGAACAGACATCTCACCTGGACATATTGATACTGGAGTTCTTTCACACGTTCACCGTTTCTTTCAAAGGGTACAACTGCTTCATCCTTGTTTCATGTTTCTCTAGGTCTCTGGAAATGGTTGTTGTGCTGACTCACATTCCCAACAGTGATATTGTCTGCCAGCACTCTGTCCTGAATTTCCCGCAGTTTTATTGCATTTTTGCCAATTACCATGTCAACAATGGCAATTTCCTGCACATCTGTTAACATTCTGCCTCTCCCTCCTATGGGAAGCAACCCTTGGATCCTACTGAAAAACACAAAACAATCTATATATTTACGTAATGTCAGTACATGTAAAAACGTGAACATACTGTATTGTACTGTAATATGTAGTTCAATTATCATTGAAGGGTACACATCTCACCTGTTGCTTTGCCGGAAAATTCATACTATTGATGCAACTGTTGTAGATTTGGTTGCACCCTTAAACCGGCCTCTCAAAGAGAGACCATGGTTTACAACATGGTCAATAATAACACCAAGCCAATAATATCTTCAATTGGATTTAGGAATATGGTGGGCGGTATAGAACAATAAATTGTTGGTGATCGATGAACCAGTTGCGGACCAGAGCAGCCCAGTGGAAACTCACGTTGTCCCAGATGACAACATACTTTGGCTGCTCTGGTCCACCCCTCTGCTCAGCTGGAATGAGGATGCCATGTAGTGTGTCTAGGAATGTGATGAGACGGGTGGTGTTGTAGGGACCAAGGTTGGCATGGTGATGGAGGATGCCTTGCTGGCTAACGGCTGCACACATGGTGATATACACTCCACGCTGTCCAGGGACATTCACAATGGCCAATAATGTTCCACCTTCTTTTGGCTTTGTTGAAGCCAGCCTCATCAATGTAAATATAAATGTGCTGAATTGCAGCGGCATACAGCTCCAAGACTCTCTGAAACAGACAAGACAATTTGTGACATAGACCGAGAGCAGTCAGTATGGTGAGGCACAATACACTGGATTACATGACTGTAATGTGTCTATACAGCGCTGATATGATAGTAAATTCACAGTATAGTACTTACTTGCACATATTCATTGCGCTGTTCTTTAACCCTCTGGCACCCTGTTTCATCCGGAGTCGGTTGCGCTGTGATACACGGTCCAATGTAGACAAGCATACCTGGTGAATGTTATTGAATATTGGTGTTGTCTGCAGTTATGTGGTCCTGGATTTCTCCTAGTCTAATGGTATTGTTTGCCACCACCATGTTTACAATAGCGGTGTCCTGTTCTGGTGTGAACGGTGTCTTCCACCATGGCCTGGCCGTCTCTCAGCTCTGCAGAAGATCCACAAATATGATATGATGGTTTACAGTAAACTAAAATAATCCATTTTAAAAAGGCAGGAATAAATTACGTTACTGTAACATTGGCCAACAATCACTGAGTAACATAGGCCTACTGATATGTCGGACTGCAGTTTACATACATAAAGAGCATAGTGTAGATGGTAGGTTACTTACCTGTTCTCATTTCTGAATGTAAGGATGACAGATGCAACCGGGTAGCAGCTCAGGTTGGGCTGAACTCTCTGCTCAGCCTCCCTCATACTCAATCATCAATGGTTGAGCACATGGTCAACCAATGTGGCCCTGATCTCATCTGAGACAACTGTCCTTCCTCATCCTCCTCTTACTCTCAATCCTTCACCTCTAGCTCTTGCTTCACCATTGACTTCCATTTTCCTCCAGAACAGGAGAGCTCATCTGTGGCCTTTTATAGTGCTAAAGCTCTGATTTCTAAGTGAACAATTCAGCAACTAGTGTTTACACCTGTCAGGAGTGGGTGTTGCCAATTGGTGTATAGAGCTTGGCATTGTGATTGGCGTTGCATTCCAAAGGGACTAAAGAGATTTGTTGTGCCTAATGTAGAGAACTGCATGTAGTGTTTTGCAAAAAGTGTGATATAGAATTGAAAACTGAGTGTAAAGCAGGAATTGTGCTTGCAATTTTGCAGACTTGGTTTAGGGATTTGGTACATGAGTTTCAGGTTTCTGTGATTTCAAGTCCCAATTTTAGTGTGCAAACAACTGGGAAAAACAGTTTTGGAAACACTGTGTCAGCATTTGAAAACGTGTGCTGCAAATATAGAATTTAGCAGGCGGTGGAGTATGAATGAGAAAAGAGTTCATGGATTTTGGAGAATGTGGTCAAAATCCTGTGATGTGATTTTCTGGATTTTTCTTCTTCTCATTTTGTCTGTCATAGTTGAAGTGCACCTATGATGAAAATTACAGGCCTCTCATCTTTTTAAGTGGGAGAACTTGCACAATTGGTGGCCGACTAAATACTGTTTTGCCCCACTGTACATGTTGTTCTCTGTTTTGCTCTAGAACCCCAACAAGCGTCTCGGTACAGCCAATCTGCCAACTTCTGTCTGTAGCGTCCCAACAGTTCAGTACACACAAATATGAACCCTCTGTGGAAAGACTCTCACAAACACTTTTCAGAACGGAAGTATATATGGAGACGGTTTTGTGCAAAAAATAAGGGGTTAAATACATATTAAAAAAATAACAATTTCTGATCTTTCTTACAGTGCATTCGGAAAGTGTTCAGACCCCTTGACTTTTTCCACATTTTGTTAAGTTCTCAAAGATTATGGATATACTGACAGGATACATATTTCTCCTCCCTAACAATGGAAGTCCAGCTCCTGGCTATCTTTTCTTTAGACTGGTGGATACATCTCATTATTGTAATCCTTTTTGAATATTCAATGAGGGTTGTTGACGTCAACCGCCTGCATTCAATGGAGAGAGATGCTGTTCTACTAGCCTCATTCCATCTCGAGACAATTCCAATATAAAGTGTTTTTTCTCAAAGTTGCCAGGATGTCACGTGTCCTACTTATTTCAGTACACTCGTAACAACTTAAGCATTACGAAACTTATGTTCGATCTAATAAATCTCGTAGCAAATAAGCCATACATTTTTTTCATTGACCAAATTCAACAATATCTCATTGACCTCCATACAAAAACTCCTTGCTTGTAGGGCCAAACAACGAAAACACACCACCTGCTGGAGGGAGATATATTTTCACACGAGTTGGGCCTCTTCTTCCTCTCTGTAGTTCTGTGTGATAGCCACATTAGCAGCTAAGTAAGCATTTCATTTGTGGCTAATATATTGATAAAGGTTACCTTGTCCAAGAGAGATTTACACAATTATCAAAATTTCACACCAGGGTAAGCCAACACGAATCACAGCACTTATTTTAAGTGTTTCTAAACTCCCCTATGGGAAAAACGAATGGTGGATAAATGATTGGAACCATTTTCCTGTTTGACCACTAGGTTTTATGGGTATTATGACAACTTCACTGTGGGGCTCCATTGGGTTAACCCTCTGTTGAGCAATCACCAACTAAGGGGCTTAAAACTTCAGCTGCCAACTTCAGTATGCCTCAAAAACATTTTTGAGAAAAGCCTAAAAAAACCTTGCAGAAGACCAAAAGTCAAATCAAATCAAATGTATTTATATAGCCCTTCGTACATCAGCTGATATCTCAAAGTGCTGTACAGAAACCCAGCCTAAAACCCCAAACAGCAAGTAATGCAGGTGTAGAAGCACGGTAGCTAGGAAAAACTCCCTAGAAAGGCCAAAACCTGGGCAGAAACCGAGAGAGGAACCAGGCTATGTGGGGTGGCCAGTCCTCTTCTGGCTGTGCCGGGTGGAGATTATAACAGAACATGGCCAAGATGTTCAAATGTTCATAAATGACCAGCATGGTCCAATAATAATAAGGCGGAACAGTTGAAAGAGCAGCAGCACGGCCAGGTGGACTGGGGACAGCAAGGAGTCAATGTCAGGTAGTCCTGAGGCATGGTCCTAGGGCTCAGGTCAGTTGAAACTGGAGCAGCAGCATGGTCAGGTGGACTGGGGACAGCAAGGAGTCATCATGTCAGGTAGTCCTGAGGCATGGTCCTAGGGCTCAGGTCCTCTGAGAGAAAGAAAGAAAGAGAGAAAGAGAGAATTAGAGATTAAATTCACACAGGACACCGAATAGGACAGGAGAAGTACTCCAGATATAACAAACTGACCATAGCCCCCCAACACATAAACTACTGCAGCATAAATACTGGAGGCTGAGACAGGAGGGGTCAGGAGACACTGTGGCCCCATCCGAGGACACCCCCGGACAGGGCCAAACAGGAAGGATATAACCCCACCCACTTTGCCAAAGCACAGCCCCCACACCACTATAGGGATATCTTCAACCACCAACTTACCATCATGAGACAAGGCCGAGTATAGGCCACAAAGATCACCGCCACGGCACAACCCAAGGGGGGCGCCAACCCAGACAGGAAGATTAAATCAGTGACTCAACCCACTCAAGTGACGCACCCCTCCCAGGGACGGTATGAAAGAGCCCCAGAAAGCCAGTGACTCATCCCCTGTAATAGGGTTAGAGGCAGAGAATCCCAGTGGAAAGAGGGGAACCGGCCAGGCAGAGACAGCAAGGGTGGTTCGTTGCTCCAGAGCCTTTCCGTTCACCTTCCCACTCCTGGGCCAGACTACACTCAATCATATGACCCACTGAAGAGATGAGTCTTCAGTAAAGACTTCAAGGTTGAGACTGAGTCTGCGTCTCTTACATGGGTAGGCAGACCATTCCATAAAAATTGAGCTCTATAGGAGAAAGCCCTGCCTCCAGCTGTTTGCTTAGAAATTCTAGGGACAATTAGGAGGCCTGCGTCTTGTGACCGTAGCGTACATGTAGGTATGTATGGCAGGACCAAATCAGAGAGATAGGTAGGAGCAAGCCCATGTAATGCTTTGTAGGTTAGCAGTAAAACCTTGAAATCAGTCCTTGCCTTGACAGGAAGCCAGTGTAGGGAGGCTAGCACTGGAGTAATATGATCTTTTTGGTTCTAGTCAGGATTCTAGCAGCCGTATTTAGCACTAACTGAAGTTTATTTAGTGCTTTATCCGGGTAGCTGGAAAGTAGAGCATTGCAGTAGTCTAACCTAGAAGTGACAAAAGCATGGATTAATATTTCTGCATCATTTTCGGACAGAAAGTTTCTGATTTTTGCAATGTTACGTAGATGGAAAAAAGCTGTCCTTGAAATGGTCTTGATATGTTCTTCAAAAGAGAGATCAGGGTGCAGAGTAACGCCGAGGTCCTTCACAGTTTTATTTGAGACGACTGTACAACCATTAAGATTAATTGTCAGATTCAACAGAAGATCTCTTTGTTTATTGGGACCTAGAACAAGCATCTCTGTTTTGTCCGAGTTTAAAAGTGGAAAGTTTGCAGCCATCCACTTCCTTATGTCTGAAACACATGCTTCTAAGCGAAGGCAATTTTGGGGCTTCACCATGTTTCATTGAAATGTACAGCTGTGTGTCATCCGCATAGCAGTGAAAGTTAACATAATGTTTTCGAATGACATCCCCAAGAGGTAAAATATATAGTGAAAACAATAGTGGTCCTAAAACGGAACCTTGAGGAACACCGAAATTTACAGTTGATTTGTCAGAGGACAAACCATCCACAGAGACAAACTGATATCTTTCCGACAGATAAGATCTAAACCAGGCCAGAACTTGTCCGTGTAGACCAATTTGGGTTTCCAATCTCTCCAAAAGAATGTGGTGATCGATGGTATCAAAAGCAGCACTAAGGTCTAGGAGCACGAGGACAGATGCAGAGCCTCGGTCTGATGCCATTAAAAGGTAATTTACCACCATCACAAGTGCAGTCTCAGTGCTATGATGGGGTCTAAAACCAGACTGAAGCATTTCGTATACATTGTTTGTCTTCAGGAAGGCAGTGAGTTGCTGCGCAACAGCCTTTTCTAACATTTTTGAGAGGAATGGAAGATTCGATATAGGCCGATAGTTTTTTATATTTTCTGGGTCAAGGTTTGGCTTTTTCAAGAGAGGCTTTATTACTGCCACTTTTAGTGAGTTTGGTACACATCCGGTGGCTAGAGAGACGTTTATTATGTTCAACATAGGAGGGCCAAGCACAGGAAGCAGCTCTTTCAGTAGTTTAGTTGGAATAGGGTCCAGGATGGAGCTTAAAGGTTTAGAGGCCATGATTATTTTCATCATTGTGTCAAGAGATATAGTACTAAAACACTTGAGCGTCTCTCTTGATCCTAGGTCCTGGCAGAGTTGTGCAGACTCAGGACAACTGAGCTTTGAAGGAATACGCAGATTTAAAGAGGAGTCCGTAATTTGCTTTCTAATAATCATGATCTTTTCCTCAAAGAAGTTCATGAATTTATCACTGCTGAAGTGAAAGCCATCCTCTCTTGGGGAATGCTGCTTTTTAGTTAGCTTTGCGACAGTATCAAAAGGAATTTCGAGCAGGATTGTTCTTATTTTCCTCAATTAAGTTAGAAAAATAGGATGATCGAGCAGCAGTAAGGGCTCTTCGGTACTGCACGGTAAACTGTCTTTCCAAGCTAGTCGGAAGACTTCCAGTTTGGTGTGGCGCCATTTCCGTTCCAATTTTCTGGAAGCTTGCTTCAGAGCTCGGGTATTTTCTGTGTACCAGGGAGCTAGTTTCTTATTAGAAATGTTTTTAATTTTTAGGGGTGCAACTGCATCTAGGGTATTGCGCAAGGTTAAATTGAGTTCCTCAGTTAGGTGAAAAAAGTCACAAAATGTTGTTATAATATAGTGTATGCACAAACTGTTTGGGATGCGAAGCATGCGAACGCCTGGTTATCACAGGCCTACAGGGTGTCATTTTACTGTATTATTTCTGAGCGGCTTATGCAGCGTTCAAACCAACTGGGAGCTCAGAAATCGGAAATCTCCAACTTCTGATTTCAGTGCAGTCAAATAAACGGCGAACTCGGAAAAAACAAGCGCCGCCTTGGAAAAATAGTTTTTATCAGTCTTTCAAAACGTAATTCCAAGTCGGAAACTCTGGCATCTTTCTAGAGCTCCGACTTTCCAACATGACGTCATGATTTCACCTTGTTAATTCTGAGTTCCAAGTTGTCGTGAAAGCGGCATTACCCAATCTGCTTCCTGTTTCCTATGCGAGTGATGTCAGAGGGAGAGAGAGAAGGAGATAAAAGAAAGGAGGGCTGCGTGCAAACAAAGCGCAGTTAGGGATTCCGATCCAATAAACTGGACCTATTTAGTTTGCCAGTAAAATAACCACTGGAAGACAACATGTTGAAGATATGTTGTCACTCCAACTCATAGTAGTACTTTCACAAGATTAGAGTATTTACCTGCGGGTCCCTCATTCTTTAATGCTTGTAACATTTTAGGCTACAAACATATTGAACAATAGAGTGATGCCAGTGGTGTAAAATACCTAAGTAAAAATACTTTAAAGTACTACTTAAGCCGTTTTTGGGGAATCTGTACTTTACTTTACTATTTATTTTTATTTTTGAAAACTTTTACTTTTACTTCACTAAATTCCTAAAGAAAAGAATGTACTTTTTACTCCATACAGTTGACAGGAAAACAGTCCAATTCACCACACCTATCAAGAGAACACTTAACACAAATGCTTTGTTTGTAAATTATGTCTGAGTGTTCGAGTGTGACCCTGGCTATCTGTAAATAAATAAACTACAAGACAATTGTGCCATCTGGTTTGCTTAATATAAGGAATTTTAAATGATTTATACTTTTAGTATATTTTAGCAATTCCATTTTCTTTTGATACTTAAGTACATTTAAAACCAAATCCTTTTAGACTTTTACTTAAGTAGTATTGTACTGGGTGACATTCACATTTTCTTGAGTCATGTTCTATTAAGGTATCTTTACTTTTACTCAAGTACTCAAGAACACTGCCAATGACTGGAACGAATTGCAAAAATCGCACACCAGTATTTCTAGTTGCACATCATCATCTGCTCATCTATCACACCAGTGTTAATTTGCTAAATTGTAATTACTTCGCTACTATGGCCTATTTATTGCCTAACCTCTTTACTCCATTTGCACACATTGTATATAGATTTTTCTATTGTGTTATTGACTGTATTTTTGTTTATCCCATGTGTAACTCTGTTGTTTTTTGTAGCACTGCTTTTTAAAAAATCTTGGCCAGGTCGCAGTTGTAAACTTGTTCTCAACTGGCATACCTGGTTAAATAAAGGTGAAATATATATATATTTTTAAATATGACAAATGAGTAATTTTCCCCTCACTGAGTGATGCCGCGTCCAAAACAACTGGTAACACTGATATCTCCGAATTCCGACTTCAGTGCGTTCAAAACTATTGGGAACTCGGAAAAAGAGAAATCCGACTGGGAAAAAAAATGATTTGAACGGTCGGTCATCCAACTCGGAATTCGATCTCGGGAACTCTGGTCTCTTTCTTGAGCTCCAACTTTCCGACCTGAAGATCACTGACGTCATGATATGACCTTGTATTGTTCCGAGTTGCCAGTTGTTTTGAAAGCGGCACGAGGGCTGAGCAGGATGAAACACCACAGAAATCACCTGCTGGTGACACCAGGAAGTTTCCGCGCACGCGTTGTCTGCAGGGAGAAGCCAGCTGATCTGCGGCCACCACACAAAGCTACAACTAGCCTAGCATGGTAGACTTTGAAAAACATATAGCTATAACATCTTGCGTATCTAGAATGTTTCAAACGCAGTTTTACATTGTTTTTCAAAACATAACTGATGGTGAAATGAACGGCTGAGATACGATTCGTTGCATTTAGTGGAAGCATGGAAATGAAAGGTTCGTAGTAAAAAAAGAAAACATTATTTTTTTCCCATTTCCCCTAGCTAGCCAACCTTTTCCATTAGAATAAGCATTTCGTTGGACCCTAACCATAAAACATTATTATCGAACCAGTCGTGTTGTTCAGTTACCAATCATTGTGTTTGTATTTGAGCATCTGTAACTAGTGTATGGTGGTTGGTACCAGTGTTTCCCGAAACGTGCTGAGGCGCCTTCGTTTCGAAGCCTGGTTTTGACCAATCAGATGAACAGTGATTTTAAAGCTGCTGTTCTCTAGCCAGACCTGGTCAAACAGCGGAGAACTACACTTCCCAGTTAGCCATTAGTTGTACCACCGTGTTATTGTTAACGTTGTTAGTCAACCAGTTATTTAGTTGGAGTTTTGACAGCTATCTCGCAGAGGAAAACACTATTTAGACGTGAGCTAGCGTGCTATGCTACATAGTCATTGTACAACTTCGCCAGTTTACCAAACATTTATCAAGCTAGCTAGTTTAACTAGTTTAGAGGGCAGTCTAGATAGCTATTTTGAATCTAGCTGATTTAACGTTAGCTAGCCAACACAAACCACCGATAAAGATGACATCTTCTGGCTGCATATTGTTAAATTAACCGTAGGCGGACAGCAAATACGTTTGTCCTAAAACAAAAGGATGAACAAAGATAAACTATCCGGCTATATTGTTAGCTGACATGTCAGTAAGGATAAGAGACCGGTCCTTAGCTGGCTAGCTACTTTTGTTTGGAAGATGTGGCACTTATAAAGCAAACTATTTCTCACTGTTCACCAACTGACATTCATAAAGCTTTTAGCTACAATTTTGTTTTATGTGGGATCCCAGGTAAACATTAAGTGAACATTTTGAGAGCTAACATCCAGTAACTTTAGCTAGCTAGCTTGCGCCAAAACATCAGACGACAGCTGTCATTTGACAAGTCCTACATGCTTCTAAGAGATATGACAAGATATATAGAATATAATTATCTTATTCTGACATTATTTATGTTGGTTATTATCAGGGTGTTGGTTGATCTGTAGCCATGTCAGGACACTGCTGCTTTTTGAAAGTCACTTCTTTTTCAGGCCCAGATCAAATCAAATTGTATTTGTCACATACACATGGTTAGCAGATGTTAATGCGAGTGTAGCGAAATGCTTGTGCTTCTAGTTCCGACAATGCAGTAATAACCAACAAGTAATCTAACTAACAATTCCAAAACTACTGTCTTATACACTGTGTAAGGGGATAAAGAATATGAACATAAGGATATATGAGTGAGTGATGGTACAGGGCAGCATACAGTAGATGGTATCGAGTACAGTATATACATATGAGATGTAAACAAAGTGGCATAGTTAAAGTGGCTAGTGATACATGTATTACATAAGGATCCAGTCGATGATATAGAGCACAGTATATACGTATGCATATGAGATGAATAATGTAGGGTAAGTAACATTATATAAGGTAGCATTGTTTAAAGTGGCTAGTGATATATTTACATAATTTCCCATCAATTCCCATTATTAAAGTGGCTGTAGTTGGGTCAGTGTCAATGACAGTGTGTTGGCAGCAGCCACTCAATGTTAGTGGTGGCTGTTTAACAGTCTGATGGCCTTGAGATAGAAGCTGTTTTTCAGTCTCTCGGTCCCAGCTTTGATGCACCTGTACTGACCTCGCCTTCTGGATGATAGCGGGGTGAACAGGCAGTGGCTCGGGTGGTTGATGTCCTTGATGATCTTTATGGCCTTCTTGTAACATCGGGTGGTGTAGGTGTCCTGGAGGGCAGGTAGTTTGCCCCCGGTGTTGCGTTGTGCAGACCTCACTACCCTCTGGAGAGCCTTACGGTTGTGGGCGGAGCACTTGCTGTACCAGGCGGTGATACAGCCCGACAGGATGCTCTCGATTGTGCATCTGTAGAAGTTTGTGAGTGCTTTTGGTGACAAGCCGAATTTCTTCACCCTCCTGAGGTTGAAGAGGCGCTGCTGCGCCTTCTTCACAACGCTGTCAGTGTGAGTGGACCAATTCAGTTTGTCTGTGATGTGTATGCAGAGGAACTTAAAACTTGCTACCCTCTCCACTACTGTTCCATCGATGTGGATAGGGGGTGTTCCTCTGCTGTTTCCTGAAGTCCACAATCATCTCCTTAGTTTTGTTGACGTTGAGTGTGAGGTTATTTTCCTGACACCACACTCCGAGGGCCCTCACCTCCTCTCTGTAGGCCGTCTCGTCGTTGTTGGTAATCAAGCCTACCACTGTTGTGTCGTCCGCAAACTTGATGATTGAGTTGGAGGTGTGCGTGGCCACGCAGTCGTGGGTGAACAGGGAGTACAGGAGAGGGCTCAGAACGCACCCTTGTGGGGCCCCCGTGTTGAGGATCAGCGGGGAGGAGATGTTGTTGCCTACCCTCACCACCTGGGGGCGGCCCGTCAGGAAGTCCAGTACCCAGTTGCACAGGGCGGGATCGAGACTCAGGGTCTCAAGCTTGATGACGAGCTTGGAGTGTACTATGGTGTTGAATGCCGAGCTGTAGTCGATGAACAGCATTCTCACATAGGTATTCCTCTTGTCCAGGTGGGTTAGGGCAGTGTGCAGTGTGGTTGAGATTGCGTCGTCTGTGGACCTATTTGGGCGGTAAGCAAATTGGAGTGGGTCTAGGGTGTCAGGTAGGGTGGAGGTGATATGGTCCTTGACTAGTCTCTCAAAGCACTTCATGATGACGGAAGTGAGTGCTACGGGGCGGTAGCTCAGTTACCTTAGCTTTCTTGGGAACAGGAACAATGGTGGCCCTCTTGAAGCATGTGGGAACAGCAGACTGGTATAGGGATTGATTGAATATGTCCCTAAACACACCGGCCAGCTGGCCTGCGCATGCTCTGAGGGTGCGGCTGGGGATGCCGTCTGGGCCTGCAGCCTTGCGAGGGTTAACACGTTTAAATGTCTTACTCACCTTGGCTGCAGTGAAGGAGAGACCGCATGTTTTCGTTGCAGGCCTTGTCAGTGGCACTGTATTGTCCTCAAAGCGGGCAAAAAAGTTATTTAGTCTGCCTGGGAGCAAGACATCCTGGTCCGTGACTGGGCTGGGTTTCTTCTTGTAGTCCGTGATTGACTGCAGACCCTGCCACATGCCTCTTGTGTCTGAGCCGTTGAATTGAGATTCTACTTTGTCTCTGTACTGACGCTTAGCTTGTTTAATAGCCTTGCGGAGGGAATAGCTGCATTGTTTATATTCGGTCATGTTACCAGACACCTTGCCCTGATTAAAAGCAGTGGTTCGCGCTTTCAGTTTCACGCGAATGCTGCCATCAATCCACGGTTTCTGGTTAGGGAATGTTTTTATCGTTGCTATGGGAACGACATCTTCAACGCACGTTCTAATGAACTCGCACACCGAATCAGCGTATTCGTCAATATTTTTATCTGACGCAATACGAAACATGTCCCAGTCCACGTGATGGAAGCAGTCTTGGAGTGTGGAGTCAGCTTGGTCGGACCAGCGTTGGACAGACCTCAGCGTGGGAGCCTCTTTTTAAGTTTCTGTCTGTAGGCAGGGATCAACAAAATGGAGTCGTGGTCAGCTTTTCCGAAAGAGGGGCGGGGCAGGGCCTTATATGCGTCGCGGAAGTTAGAGTAACAATGATCCAAGGTTTTACCACCCTGGTTGCGCAATCGATATGCTGATAAAATTTAAGGAGTCTTGTTTTCAGATTAGCTTTGTTAAAATCCCCAGCTACAATGAATGCAGCCTCCGGATAAATGGTTTCCAGTTTGCAAAGAGTTAAATAAAGTTCGTTCAGAGCCATCGATGTGTCTGCTTGGGGGGATATATACGGCTGTGATTATAATCGAAGAGAATTCTCTTGGTAGATAATGCGGTCTACATTTGATTGTGAGGAATTCTAAATCAGGTGAACAGAAGGATTTGAGTTCCTGTATGTTTCTTTCATCACACCATGTCTCGTTAGTCATGAGGCATACGCCCCCGCCACTCTTCTTACCAGAAAGATGTTTGTTTCTGTCGGCGCGATGCGTGGAGAAACCCGTTGGCTGCACCGCCCGGATAGCGTCTTCCCAGTGAGCCATGTTTCCGTGAAGCAGAGGACGTTACAGTCTCTGATGTCCTTCTGGAATGCTACCCTTGCTCGGATTTCATCAACCTTGTTGTCAAGAGACTGGTCATTGGCAAGAAGAATGCTAGGTAGTGGTGCGCGATGTGCCCTTGTCCGGAGTCTGACCAGAAGACCGCTACGTCTCCCTCTTTTACGAAGTCGTTTTTTTTGGGGGTTGCTGCATGCGATCCATTCCGTTGTCCTGTTTGTAAGGCAGAACACAGGATCCGCGTCGCGGAAAACATATTCTTGGTCGTACTGATGGTGAGTTGACGCTGATCTTATATTCAGTAGTTCTTCTCGACTGTATGTAATGAAACCTAAGATGACCTGGGGTACTAATGTAAGAAATAACACGTAAAAAAACAAAACTGCATAGTTTACTAGGAATGCGAAGCGAGGCGGCCATCTCTGTCGGCGCAGTTTACTATAGTAAACTGACAAAAGGGTTTATTTTTGATTTGTCCCAACAAGTGTCTAATTGTTGGTTATGTTCTTTCCTCAGAGTGGGATCTCCAGACAGCACCATGAAGCAGTCAGTGATAACCTAGGTCCAAGGGAACTCTGATCTCTAACCATTACTTTGATCACCCGTCCTGAGGTGCGTACATGGGATTCCCATCAATAGCATGAAATATAAGCATTCCTATCAACATCTGCTGGTGAGTACAGTACAAGTTTGACAGGTCTGATTTCTTACCAACTTAACGCCATGATAGAAACGTAGTGGATATGTTACAATGCATATCAAGTTATTCATAGTCTGGTGGATTTTGTATTATATCATCACCAGTCTAAATAAGAAGGGTTGGGGTTGATTGTTGTTTTGTTGTCCTCACCAGTCTAAATAACATGATGGGTTTGTTTTGTTGTCCTCACCGTCTTAATTAGAATAGTATGCCCGGGCAAATGAGAGGCAAGCAGAAGTTTGAAAGTTTCAGTTGTCACAGGGCAGCTCAAAGTCAGTGTTGTCTTCCATAGCTGTTGAGACATGAAAACACAGCTTGTTGATGACGACGAGCCTGTTGAGACGGGTCGCGCGACGAGCCTGTTGAGACATGAAAACACAGCTAGATGATGACGAGCCTGTTGAGACATGAAAACACAGCTAGATGATGACGAGCCTGTTGAGACTGGTCGCGCGACGAGCCTGTTGAGACATGAAAACACAGCTAGATGATGACGAGCCTGTTGAGACATGAAAACACAGCTAGATGATGACGAGCCTGTTGAGACGGGTCGCGCGACGAGCCTGTTGAGACATGAAAACACAGCTAGATGATGACGAGCCTGTTGAGACGGGTCGCGCGACGAGCCTGTTGAGACATGAAAACACAGCTAGATGATGACGAGCCTGTTGAGACGGGTCACGCGACGAGCCTGTTGAGACGGGTCGCGCAACGAGCCTGTTGAGACATGAAAACACAGCTAGATGATGACGAGCCTGTTGAGACGGGTCGCGCGACGAGCCTGTTGAGACGGGTCGCGCGACGAGCCTGTTGAGACGGGTCGCGCGACGAGCCTGTTGAGACGGGTCGCGCGACGAGCCTGTTGAGACGGGTCGCGCGACGAGCCTGTTGAGACGGGTCGCGCGACGAGCCTGTTGAGACAGGTCGCGCGACGAGCCTGTTGAGACGGGTCGCGCGACGAGCCTGTTGAGACTGGTCGCGCGACGAGCCTGTTGAGACTGGTCGCGCGACGAGCCTGTTGAGACTGAAAACACAGCGCGACGAGCCTGTTGAGACTGGTCGCGATGACGAGCCTGTTGAGACTGGTCGCGCGACGAGCCTGTTGAGACTGGTCGCGCGACGAGCCTGTTGAGACTGGTCGCGCGACGAGCCTGTTGAGACTGGTCGCGCGACGAGCCTGTTGAGACTGGTCGCGCGACGAGCCTGTTGAGACTGGTCGCGCGACGAGCCTGTTGAGACTGGTCGCGCGACGAGCCTGTTGAGACTGGTCGCGCGACGAGCCTGTTGAGACTGGTCGCGCGACGAGCCTGTTGAGACTGGTCGCGCGACGAGCCTGTTGAGACTGGTCGCGCGACGAGCCTGTTGAGACTGGTCGCGCGACGAGCCTGTTGAGACTGGTCGCGCGACGAGCCTGTTGAGACTGGTCGCGCGACGAGCCTGTTGAGACTGGTCGCGCGACGAGCCTGTTGAGACTGGTCGCGCGACGAGCCTGTTGAGACTGGTCGCGCGACGAGCCTGTTGAGACTGGTCGCGCGACGAGCCTGTTGAGACTGGTCGCGCGACGAGCCTGTTGAGACTGGTCGCGCGACGAGCCTGTTGAGACTGGTCGCGCTAGACGAGCCTGTTGAGACTGGTCGCGCGACGAGCCTGTTGAGACTGGTCGCGCGACGAGCCTGTTGAGACTGGTCGCGCGACGAGCCTGTTGAGACTGGTCGCGCGACGAGCCTGTTGAGACTGGTCGCGCGACGAGCCTGTTGAGACTGGTCGCGCGACGAGCCTGTTGAGACTGGTCGCGCGACGAGCCTGTTGAGACTGGTCGCGCGACGAGCCTGTTGAGACTGGTCGCGCGACGAGCCTGTTGAGACTGGTCGCGCGACGAGCCTGTTGAGACTGGTCGCGCGACGAGCCTGTTGAGACTGGTCGCGCGACGAGCCTGTTGAGACTGGTCGCGCGACGAGCCTGTTGAGACTGGTCGCGCGACGAGCCTGTTGAGACTGGTCGCGCGACGAGCCTGTTGAGACTGGTCGCGCGACGAGCCTGTTGAGACTGGTCGCGCGACGAGCCTGTTGAGACTGGTCGCGCGACGAGCCTGTTGAGACTGGTCGCGCGACGAGCCTGTTGAGACGGGTCGCGCGACGAGCCTGTTGAGACGGGTCGCGCGACGAGCCTGTTGAGACGGGTCGCGCGACGAGCCTGTTGAGACATGAAAACACAGCTAGATGATGACGAGCCTGTTGAGACGGGTCGCGCGACGAGCCTGTTGAGACATGAAAACACAGCTAGATGATGACGAGCCTGTTGAGACATGAAAACACAGCTAGATGACGACGAGCCTGTTGAGACGAGTCGCGTGACGAGCCTGTTGAGACGGGTCGCGCGACGAGCCGTTGTCTGGGGCTAGGGCTATTACGGTGACCGTGTTAACCGTTAGTCATGAGTCACTGGTGTCAAATTCCACTTGACCGTTAACTAGGCTTCTCCAAAACTGCACTCTGATGGTAATTATTAGCCTACCAAATGTACTGACATCATTGCAAATGCAGAGACACAGAGGTTCTTCAGTTTATAGTAAATCTATGAGGTCTTTGATCATGAAATACAGCTAGATCAACAAGAAGTTGATGCAAGATAGCAAACAATGCCCGAAAAGCCTTTGTGCAAACAAACTTACAGAAGGAATCAAGGCACTCTCATATAGTGGAAAATGTAAAAGCCTATATTGTTTTACGGCAAGAATCAAAATGAAAGAACACAGACGTGTACGTCTACAACAGGTGTCAAAGACAGAAAGTATTCACACTCCTTGGCTTTATCCACATTTTGTTACAAGGTGGGATTAAAATAGATTTAATTGTAAAAAAAAAAATAATTGAACGATCAACACAATACTATGAAGTGAAAGTGGAAGAAAAATTCTAAAATGTATTAAATATTTATGAATTATATAACGCTAATATCTTGATTACATAATTATTCCTACCCCTGAGTCAATACCTGTTAGAATCACCGTTGGCAGCGATTACAGCTTTGAGTCTTTCTGGGTAAGTCTCTAAGAACTTTGCACATCTGTACTAGACATTGTACTATATCGGCACATTATTCTTAGAAACATATTCGGCTCTGTCATTGCTAGGTGGCCATTTTCACGCCAGTTTACGTCTAAACCGTAACTAGGCAACTCAGGAACATTCAATGTCATCTTGGCAATCAACTCCAGGGTATATTTGGCATTGTGTTTTAGGTTATTGTCCTGTTGAAAGGTGAATTTGTTTGCCAGTGTTTGTTGGAGTGCAGAATGAACCAGGTTTTACTCTAGGATTTTGCCCTAGCTTAGCTCTATTCCATTTATTTTTATCCTAAAAATCTCCCTAGTCCTTTCCGATGACAAACATACCCATAATATAACGCAACCACCACCGTGCTTTAAAATTGGAGCGTGGTTTGAAGTGATGTGTTGGTTTTGCCTCAAACATAACCCTTTGTATTCAGGACATAGTTAATTTCTTTGCCACATGTTTAGCAGTTTTACTTTAGTGCCTTGTTACAAACAGGAGGCATGTTTTGGAATATTTGTATTCTATACAGGCTTCCTTTTAACTCTGTCAATTAGGTTAGTATTGTGGAGTAACTCTAATTTTGTTGATCCATCCTCTGTTTTCTCCTATCACAGCCACTGAACTCTGTTTTAAAGTCAAATCAAATTTTATTTGTCACACATTCACATGGTTAGCAGATGTTAATGCGAGTGTAGCGAAATGCTTGTGCTTCTAGTTCCGACAATGCAGTAATAACCAACAAGTAATCTAACTAACAATTCCAACACTACTATCTTATACACAGTGTAAGGGGATAAAGAATATGAACATAAGGATATATGAATGAGTGATGGTACAGAGCAGCATAGGCAAGATACATTAGATGGTATCGAGTACAGTATATACATATGAGATGAGTATGTAAACAAAGTGGCATAGTTAAAGTGGCTAGTGATACATGTATTACATAAGGATGCAGTAGATGATATAGAGTACAGTATATACGTATATATATCTCGTATATATATGCGTATATACGTATATATATATGAGATGAATAATGTAGGGAACATTATATAAGGTAGCATTGTTTAAACTGGCTAGTGATATATTTTACATTTCCCATCAATTCCCATTATTAAAGTGGCTGGAGTTGAGTCAGTGTCAGTGTGTTGGCAGCAGCCACTCAATGTTAGTGGTGGCTGTTTAACAGTCTGATGGCCTTGAGATAGAAGCTGTTTTTTAATCTCTCGGTCCCAGCTTTGATGCACCTGTATGACCTCGCCTTCTGGATGATAGCGGGGTGAACAGGCAGTCCACAATCATCTCCTTAGTTTTGTTGACGTTGAGTGTGAGGTTATTTTCCTGACACCACACTCCGAGGGCCCTAACCTCCTTCCTGTAGGCCGTCTCGTCGTTGGTAATCAAGCCTACCACTGTTGTGTCGTCCGCAAACTTGATGATTGAGTTGGAGGCGTGCGTGGCCCACACCCTTGTGGGGCCCCAGTGTTGAGGATCAGCGGGGTGGAGATGTTGTTGCCTACCCTCACCCTCACCAGTCTGATGTGGTAATGGAGTGCTGATGGCCCAGTCTGATGTGGTAATGGAGTGCTAGTGTCCCAGTCTGATGTGGTAATGGAGTGCTGATGACCCAGTCCCAGTCTGACATGGTAATGGAGTGCTGGTGGCCCAGTCCCAGTCTGATGTGGTAATGGAGTGCTGGTGGCCCAGTCTGATGTGGTAATGGAGTGCTGATGGCCCAGTCCCAGTCTGACGTGGTAATGGAGTGCTGGTGGCCCAGTCCCAGTCTGATGTGGTAATGGAGTGCTGATGGCCCAGTCCCAGTCTGACGTGGTAATGGAGTGCTGGTGGCCCAGTCCCAGTCTGATGTGTTAATGGAGTGCTGATGGCCCAGTCTGATGTGCTAATGGAGTGCTGATGGCCCAGTCTGATGTGGTAATGGAGTGCTGGTGGCCCAGTCCCAGTCTGATGTGGTAATGGAGTGCTGGTGGCCCAGTCCCAGTCTGATGTGGTAATGGAGTGTGATGGCCCAGTCTGATGTGGTAATGGAGTGCTGGTGGCCCAGTCTGATGTGGTAATGGAGTGCTGGTGGCCCAGTCTGATGTGGTAATGGAGTGCTGGTGGCCCAGTCTGATGTGGTAATGGAGTGCTGATGGACCAGTCTGATGTGGTAATGGAGTGCTGGTGGCCCAGTCTGATGTGGTAATGGAGTGCTGGTGGCCCAGTCTGATGTGGTAATGGAGTGCTGGTGGCCCAGTCTGATGTGGTAATGGAGTGCTGGTGGCCCAGTCCCAGTCTGATGTGGTAATGGAGTGTTGATGGCCCAGTCTGATGTGGTAATGGAGTGCTAGTGTCCCAGTCTGATGTGGTAATGGAGTGCTGATGACCCAGTCCCAGTCTGACATGGTAATGGAGTGCTGGTGGCCCAGTCCCAGTCTGATGTGGTAATGGAGTGCTGGTGGCCCAGTCTGATGTGGTAATGGAGTGCTGATGGCCCAGTCCCAGTCTGACGTGGTAATGGAGTGCTGGTGGCCCAGTCCCAGTCTGATGTGGTAATGGAGTGCTGATGGCCCAGTCTGATGTGGTAATGGAGTGCTGATGGCCCAGTCTGATGTGGTAATGGAGTGCTGGTGGCCCAGTCCCAGTCTGATGTGGTAATGGAGTGCTGGTGGCCCAGTCCCAGTCTGATGTGGTAATGGAGTGCTGATGGCCCAGTCTGATGTGGTAATGGAGTGCTGGTGGCCCAGTCTGATGTGGTAATGGAGTGCTGGTGTTCCAGTCTGATGTGGTAATGGAGTGCTGGTGGCCCAGTCTGATGTGGTAATGGAGTGCTGATGGCCCAGTCTGATGTGGTAATGGAGTGCTGGTGGCCCAGTCCCAGTCTGATGTGGTAATGGAGTGCTGGTGGCCCAGTCTGATGTGGTAATGGAGTGCTGGTGGCCCAGTCTGATGTGGTAATGGAGTGCTGGTGGCCCAGTCCCAGTCTGATGTGGTAATGGAGTGCTGGTGGCCCAGTCCCAGTCTGATGTGGTAATGGAGTGCTGATGGCCCAGTCTGATGTGGTAATGGAGTGCTGGTGGCCCAGTCCCAGTCTGATGTGGTAATGGAGTGCTGATGGCCCAGTCTGATGTGGTAATGGAGTGCTGATGGCCCAGTCCCAGTCTGATGTGGTAATGGAGTGCTGATGGCCCAGTCCCAGTCTGATGTGGTAATGGAGTGCTGATGGCCCAGTCTGATGTGGTAATGGAGTGCTGGTGGCCCAGTCTGATGTGGTAATGGAGTGCTGATGGCCCAGTCCCAGTCTGATGTGGTAATGGAGTGTTGATGGCCCAGTCTGATGTGGTAATGGAGTGCTGATGTCCCAGTCTGATGTGGTAATGGGGTTCTGATGGCCCAGTCCGATGTGGTAATGGAGTGCTGGTGGCCCAGTCTGATGTGGTAATGGAGTGCTGATGGCCCAGTCCCAGTCTGATGTGGTAATGGAGTGCTGATGGCCCAGTCCCAGTCTGATGTGGTAATGGAGTGCTGATGGCCCAGTCCCAGTCTGATGTGGTAATGGGGTGCTGATGGCCCAGTCCCAGTCTGATGTGGTAATGGAGTGCTGATGGCCCAGTCTGATGTGGTAATGGAGTGCTGGTGGCCCAGTCTGATGTGATAATGGAGTGCTGGTGGCCCAGTCTGATGTGGTAATGGAGTGCTGGTGGCCCAGTCTGATGTGGTAATGGGGTGCTGATTGCCCAGTCCCAGTCTGATGTGGTAATGGGGTGCTGATGGCCCAGTCCCAGTCTGATGTGGTAATGGAGTGCTGATGGCCCAGTCTGATGTGGTAATGGAGTGCTGATGGCCCAGTCTGATGTGGTAATGGAGTGCTGATGGCCCAGTCCCAGTCTGATGTGGTAATGGGGTTCTGATGGCCCAGTCCGATGTGGTAATGGAGTGCTGGTGGCCCAGTCTGATGTGGTAATGGAGTGCTGATGGCCCAGTCCCAGTCTGATGTGGTAATGGAGTGCTGATGGCCCAGTCCCAGTCTGATGTGGTAATGGGGTGCTGATGGCCCAGTCCCAGTCTGATGTGGTAATGGAGTGCTGATGGCCCAGTCTGATGTGGTAATGGAGTGCTGGTGGCCCAGTCTGATGTGGTAATGGAGTGCTGGTGGCCCAGTCTGATGTGATAATGGAGTGCTGGTGGCCCAGTCTGATGTGGTAATGGAGTGCTGGTGGCCCAGTCTGATGTGGTAATGGGGTGCTGATTGCCCAGTCCCAGTCTGATGTGGTAATGGAGTGCTGATGGCCCAGTCCCAGTCTGATGTGGTAATGGAGTGCTGATGGCCCAGTCTGATGTGGTAATGGAGTGCTGATGGCCCAGTCTGATGTGGTAATGGAGTGCTGATGGCCCAGTCTGATGTGGTAATGGAGTGCTGGTGGCCCAGTCCCAGTCTGATGTGGTAATGGAGTGCTGATGGCCCAGTCCCAGTCTGATGTGGTAATGGAGTGCTGATGGCCCAGTCCCAGTCTGATGTGGTAATGGAGTGCTGATGGCCCAGTCTGATGTGGTAATGGAGTGCTGATGGCCCAGTCTGATGTGGTAATGGAGTGCTGATGGCCCAGTCTGATGTGGTAATGGAGTGCTGGTGGCCCAGTCCCAGTCTGATGTGGTAATGGAGTGCTGATGGCCCAGTCCCAGTCTAATGTGGTAATGGAGTGCTGGTGGCCCAGTCCCAGTCTGATGTGGTAATGGGGTGCTGATGGCCCAGTCCCAGTCTGATGTGGTAATGGAGTGCTGATGGCCCAGTCTGATGTGGTAATGGGGTGCTGATGGCCCAGTCTGATGTGGTAATGGAGTGCTGATGGCCCAGTCTGATGTGGTAATGGAGTGCTGGTGGCCCAGTCCCAGTCTGATGTGGTAATGGAGTGCTGGTGGCCCAGTCTGATGTGGTAATGGAGTGCTGGTGGCCCAGTCCCAGTCTGATGTGGTAATGGGGTGCTGATGGCCCAGTCCCAATCTGATGTGGTAATGGAGTGCTGGTGGCCCAGTCTGATGTGGTAATGGAGTGCTGGTGGCCCAGTCTGATGTGGTAATGGAGTGCTGGTGGCCCAGTCCCAGTCTGATGTGGTAATGGAGTGCTGGTGGCCCAGTCCCAGTCTGATGTGGTAATGGAGTGCTGGTGGCCCAGTCCCAGTCTGATGTGGTAATGGAGTGCTGGTGGCCCAGTCTGATGTGGTAATGGAGTGCTGGTGGCCCAGTCCCAGTCTGATGTGGTAATGGAGTGCTGGTGTCCCAGTCTGATGTGGTAATGGAGTGCTGGTGGCCCAGTCCCAGTCTAATGTTTAGGTTTAGAAGGTTGTTTATTAGTCTTAATCGCTCCTCTGCTCCCCTGTAGGAAAGGTTAAGTGTTAAAGCTGCTGCTGAGGGGGAAGCTGGCCATGTCACGGGTTCCTACCCCTCCTCCACCAGGGGACATATCTACTGGACCTGTGGCAGAGAGCTGGTGTTACACACAGGTAGGGGTGCCTGTTTCTGCCCGCCTCTGTCGGTCTGCCCGCCTCTGTCTGTCTGCCCGCCTCTGTCGGTCTGCCCGCCTCTGCCTGTCTGCCCGCTTCTGTCGGTCCGCCCGCCTCTGTCGGTCTGCCCGCCTCTGTCGGTCTGCCCGCTTCTGTCGGTCTGCCCGCCTCTGTCGGTCTGCCCGCCTCTGCCTGTCTGCCCGCTTCTGTCGGTCTGCCCGCTGATCTGTAATGGGTCTGCCCGCCTCTGTCGGTCTGCCCGCCTCTGTCGGTCTGCCCGCCTCTGTCGGTCTGCCCGCCTCTGCCTGTCTGCCCGCTTCTGTCGGTCTGCCCGCCTCTGTCGGTCTGCCCGCCTCTGTCGGTCTGCCCGCCTCTGTCGGTCTGCCCGCCTCTGCCGGTCTGCCCGCCTCTGTCGGTCTGCCCGCCTCTGTCGGTCTGCCCGCCTCTGTCGGTCTGCCCGCTTCTGTCGGTCTGCCCGCCTCTGTCGGTCTGCCCGCCTCTGTCGGTCTGCCCGCCTCTGTCGGTCTGCCCGCCTCTGTCGGTCTGCCCGCCTCTGTCGGTCTGCCCGCCTCTGTCGGTCTGCCCGCCTCTGTCGGTCTGGATGCCTGCCCACTGTCCGCCCAAGGATTAGTTCACTAGGTCTGCCTGTCTCCTGTCTGTCCGCCCTCCTCTGTCTGTCTAGGGGTGGATTAGTTCACTAGGTCTGCCTGTCTCCTGTCTGTCCGCCCTCCTCTGTCTGTCTAGGGGTGGATTAGTTCACTAGGTCTGCCTGTCTCCTGTCTGTCCGCCCTCCTCTGTCTGTCTAGGGGTGGATTAGTTCACTAGGTCTGCCTGTCTCCTGTCTGTCCGCCCTCCTCTGTCTGTATTAATGTTTTATTTTAGCTTGTCAACAGGTTGTCTTCTGAAGTGGATGGAAAGCATCGTTGTCTTTTTGTTTCAGGTGAAAGTAGTCAAGTTCTCCTACATGTGGACCATCAACAGCTTCAGTTTCTGTAGAGAGGAGATGGGGGAGGTCTTAAAGAGTTCCACCTTCTCCTCTGGACCTAACGACAAGATGAAATGGTAAACTTTATTAACATTTACTGTGTTACTACTGTCACCAATTCATTATAGCGTCAATGCTCTATGTCAGGAAACTTGTCGGTGTGGGT